>NC_133328.1:487112337-487399388 GCF_042186555.1 Aquarana catesbeiana
AAATAGCTTGGGGTGTCTACTTTCCAAAATGGGGTCATTTGGGGGGGTTTTGAACTGTCCTGGCATTTTATGCACAACATTTAGAAGCTTATGTCACACATCACCCACTCTTCTAACCACTTGAAGACAAAGCCCTTTCTGACACTTTTTGATTACATGAAAAAATAATTTTTTTTTGCAAGAAAATTACTTTAAACCCCCAAACATTATATATTTTTTTTAAAGCAAATGCCCTACAGATTGAAATGGTGGGTGTTTCATATTTTTTTTTCACACAGTATTTGCGCAGCGATTTTTCAAAGGCATTTTTTGGGGAAAAAACACACTTTTTTAAATTTTAATGCACTAAAACACACTATATTGCCCAAATGTTTGATGAAATAAAAAAGATGATCTTAGGCCGAGTACATGGATACCAAACATGACATGCTTTAAAATTGCGCACAAACGCGCAGCGGCGACAAAATAAATACATTTTTAAAAGCCTTTAAAAGCCTTTACAGGTTACCACTTTAGATTTACAGAGGAGGTCTACTGCTAAAATTACTGCCCTCGTTCTGTCCTTCGCGGTGATACCTCACATGCATGGTGCAATTGCTGTTTACATTTGACGCCAGACCGACACTGGCGTTTGCCTTTGCGCGAGAGCAGGGGGGGACAGGGGTGCTTTTTTTTTTTTTTTTTTTTTCTTTATTTTTTTTTGCTTTTTTATCTTATTTTTAAACTGTTCCTTTCATTTTTATTTTTTTTTTATTAATTTTATTGTTATCTCAGGGAATGTAAATATCCCCTATGATAGCAATAGGTAGTGACAGGTACTCTTTTTTTAAAAAATTGGGCTCTATTAGACCCTAGATCTCTCCTCTGCCCTCAAAGCATCTGACCACACCAAGATCAGTGTGATAAAATGCTTTCCCAATTTCCCAATGGCGCTGTTTACATTCGGCGAAAACTAAGTCATGAAATGCTCGTAGCTTCCGGTTTCTTAGGCCATAGAGATGTTTGGAGCCATTCTGGTCTCTGATCAGCTCTATGGTCAGCTGGCTGAATCACCGGCTGCATTTTCAGGTTCCCTGTTGGGACAGGAAAGCCAGAGAAAAACATGGAAGACGGTGGGGGGGGGGAGCATTCCCTCCCACTGCTTGCAAAAGCAGTCTAGAGGCTAATTAGCCGCTAGGATTGCTTTTACATGAAAGCCGACCGCTGGCTGAAAAGAATGATACCAAGATGATACCTAAACCTGCAGGCATCATTCTGGTATAACCACTCAAAGTCCAGCAACATACCAGTACGTTGCTGGTCCTTGTTAGGCATATATTGTAAACTTTTTTTTCATGCAGCCTGTGGGCTGAACGAAAAAAAGATATTGATCGGTGGGTATGCCCACCATTAGAATACCTCCCTTCATCCACCCACTTCTAATGATGGGCATACATGCACCATTTATATATGCCGAAGCATGGGGGCATCCTCCCGCAAAAGGCAGGAGCAAATTGCTCCTCCACCCACTGCTGCCCCCACGCTTCGGCATATATGCTGAAGTATGTAACTGTGGTGGTAAAATCACCTCCGACAGCGCTGGAGTCACGGCTTTATATATCGTGGGAGCAAACGCTGTTGCTGTCAAGATAAATAAATCCGCGCTGCAACTGAATGGCGTACCTGCTAAGCAAATGATGGTTAACAATAAAACAAAGTAACATTACAGTATAACAGTAAGACTTACCATACCTGCAAAGCAAATACAAAAAAAAAAACATAGTAAAAAATAAAACATTTAATACAACCTGTGCCTAAAATATATATATGTCGAAGCATGGGGACATCCTCCCGCAAAAGGCAGGAGCAAATTGCTCCTCCACCCACTGCTGCCCCCACGCTTCGGCATATATGCTGAAGTATGTAACTGTGGTGGTGAAATCACCTCCGACAGCGCTGGAGTCACGGCTTTATATATCGTGGGAGCAAACGCTGTTGCTGTCAAGATAAATAAATCCGTGCTGCAACTGAATGGTGTACCTGAAAACAATAAAATGGTTACCAACAAAACACAGTAAACGGTAAAGTATAAAAAATCTGAAAAGCAAACATGGTAAAACATAATAACAATAAAACATTGCAGAATAGAATAAAGTAAAAAAGAGCAGAACAATAGAGAGAGAATAGAGAGAGAGAGAACAAAAAAAAACAACTATTTTTGGTTTTTTTATTTTATATTTTTTTTTGTGTTTTTATTTTTAAAAATTTTTTTTTTTATTTTTTTTTTTACACTTTTTTTTAGTAACTTTTAACTTTTGTAACTCGTTCCAGGTTTGGGTCTCTCAAAATGCAATGGCATCTTGGGAGACCCTGTGTTAGTGTGCCTAGTCTGTGCAGTGCTGAACCCTACGCTAATACTCAACTAATGTATGGTAGCGTTCAAAGCATTCACCCATGCAAAGACCAGGATTGCCAGGACAGGAGGGACAATAAGACCGGGTGTCACGCCTAAATCCGCGCTTGCTGCAGACACGACATCTTTTTTGGGGGGCTTTTTGGGTAGGGGTACTCGGGATGGCATAAAGAAAATGCCGCTCATGCAGCCGGCTTACTGCATTTGGTTGGGGAAGGTGAGGTAGAGCACCGTCTGGAAACAGAAGGGCTCTGACGATCTCTTCCTGGAATTTAAGGAAGGATCCAGTCTGTCCTGAAGCTCTGTATAGCACATGAGCGTTCAGCAAAGCCAATTGAAATAAATAAACAGACACTTTTTTGTACCAGTGTCTGGCCTTACGGGCAACTAGGTACGGCGCCAACAACTGGTCGTTGAGGTCCACCCCTCCCATATTAAGGTTGTATTCGTGGACACAGAGGGGTTTCTCCACAACACCAGTCGCCGTAGGAATTTGGGTCGTCGTGTCTGCATGAAGGGAGGTGAGAACGAAAACATTCTTCTTATCCCTCCACTTCATAGCGAGCAAATTATTATACTTCAAGCAGGCTCTCTCCCCCAGCCTAAGACGGGAATCTACAAGCCGCTGGGGAAAGCCCCGGCGATTAGGTCGCACGGTGCCACATGCTCCAATCTGCTGATCAAACAAGTGACTAAAAAGTGGCACGCTCGTATAATAATTGTCCACGTACAAGTGGTACCCCTTTCCGAATAAGGGTGACACCAAGTCCCACACTATCTTGCCAGCGCTTCCTATGTAGTCAGGGCAGTTTGTCGGCTCTACGTGACTATCTTTGCCCTCGTAAACCATAAAACTATATGTATAGCCTGTGGCCCTGTCACAGAGCTTATACATCTTGACCCCGTATCTGGCACGCTTGCTGGGAAGGTACTGTTTGAATGACAAGCGGCCAGAAAATTTAATCAGGGACTCATCAATGCAGACAACTTGATGGGGGGTAAACAAGTCTGCAAAACGTTGGTTGAAGTGGTTTACGAGGGGCCGAATTTTGTAGAGCCGATCGTATGCAGGGTCTCCACGAGGACGACAGAGTTCATTGTCGTTGAAGTGCATGAACCGCAAAATCTGCTCGTATGGTGCCCTGGCCATGGAAGCAGAGAACAAGGGTGAATGGTAAATTGGGTCAGTGGACCAATATGACCGCAACTTACTCTTTTTATTCAACCCCATGAGGAGGGAAAGGCCCAGAAAGGTCTTAAATTCGGAGACCGTAATTGGTCTCCAATCTCTGGCAAGGGAGGACTGGGGATTAGCGGCGATGTGTTGACCAGCGTATAAATTGCTTTGGTCCACAATAGATCTATAGAGATCTTCGGTGAAAAACAGTGAATAAAAATCCAGTGGCGTAAAGTCAACTGTTTCCACCTGAATTCCGGGTTGGCCAGTGAAAGGGGGAAGTACGGGTGCTGCAGAAGTGGAGGGTTCCCAATTCGGATTGGCCAATGCAGCAGGAAGGGTACTATGGGCACGACGGGCCTGTCTTTGTCTTCTTGGTGGCAGCGGGACACTACTAGTGCTTGCCACCTCGCCAGCTTGAACTGCACTTATGGGACTCGCCACGTCACCACGTGATACTGCAGTGCTGGATGTACGACCAGGGTGTACTAGGCCGCTGGTGCTTGCCAGTTCACCAGAAGGAATAGCGGCGCTAGTACTTCTCTGCTCCATACGAGAGCCCTGCGGTTCTTGCACTTCAAGGACAGAAGAAGATTGGGGTCTGGTACGCCTGACCTTAGCAGGGACCACAACTCTGTCGTCAGAGCTATCTGTCATGGAGCCGCTGTCCTCTACAGGTTCGTATTCTGAGCCTGAACTTGACAGATGAGTGACTTCCTCTTCACTATCTGTCATATTCAGAAACGTGTAGGCCTCTTCACTAGTGTACCTTCGATTTGCCATTTTGGGCTCTAAATTTAGGGGTACACTAGTGAGACTCACAGGCAAAAAAGCTCCTGACTGTCAGCGACTGTATCAAAACGCTACCAAAAAACTGTTAGCGATCGCAGGGATCAGGCCTGACTCTGCGAACGCTGCAGTTATGTGTGCTTAGTGTTTTGTAAGTGTCAGTTATCCAATATATATTCTTCTACATATTTTTGGTAAAAAAAAATCACAATGGGGGGAGTGGCCTGGATGGAGACTAAGATGGCAGCTTAGCCCACTAGCTCCTGCTACCCGGTGAAAGAGATTAGCCTAGTGGGAAGCCAACACTGCTAAAACCCTCACAAAATACCATGAACAGGACCACCCGGAGCTCCTCCCCCTCCCACGCTGCTGTGGACTCCAGTACACAGCTCAACAGAAACATACCGGAGATTTTCCGGACCCAGCGCATGTCTGCACACGCGGCCCTGCAGGCCCAGACACCACACTCACCTACCACCGATCCCGGTGCGGGGGAAGCCATGCCCAGAGCGGACCACTCACAACCTCCAAGCCTATTCGACCTGGAGAAGGTTGCCTCCGATATCAAGAACAGATGACCCAGACCCACGCTGCAGCTATTCGTCAGGTACAAAATACTTATGACTCCCAGCTACCCCACCTTCTTGACCTACACAGACTTATCGAGGACCTCGACAACCGAGGCCGAAGGCATAATGTCAGAGTGCGGGGTATCCCTGAGAATGGCGACCCGGGCAATCTTCAGAAAACTCTCTGTACAATCTTTAATGACCTGATTGATCGCCCTGCTGACTCTCCTATAGAGATGGAAAGAGCTCATTGTGCCTTGCGCCCTCAACCCCGAGACAATGAACCACCCAGAGATGTGATTTGCTGTATTGTTAGCTTTCCACTGAAGGAGGAAATCCTCCGTAAAGCAAGAGAAAGAGGACACATCCTCTACAATGGCGTGGAGATAAAACTTTTTCAGGATCTATCACAGATCACGCTGCAGAACAGGAGAGCCCTGCGCCCTCTATTGGAGACACTGCGCACACGTAACATACAGTACCGCTGGAAATTCCCTTTTGCCTTGTCGGCATCCACCAGAGGGCGCTCTGCAATTCTTCGTACGCCAGAAGACCTCCAGATGTTCTGCCAACAACTCGATCTCCCACGCGTAGAACTTCCCGACTGGTACGCCTTCTATTTTCCCCCAGAACCATGGCTCCCTGTCTCACTGAACCCATCACCGAAAGCTCAACTCCAGAGATCCCGCAAACAAAGCGCAGATCAGCCCTCACCGAACGCCCGCTCATCCCGCCGGGATCTCTAGCAACGCAGCCCGGGATCTCCCCCGTCCCCATCCACGAGGAGAGACCGCCTTGCTGCATAAAGAAATATCTCTCCATTCAGCTATGGATTAACACATGCCTGTAAGAGCAGCTTATCAACCGCCTATCACACCCTCTCCTGCTTTCTTGTCCCCCTCCCCCCCTTTTTTTTTGCCTTGTCTTACTCTGCTACATAGGGCTGGACGCTCCTCCAAGATCGTTTCTAGTAGACGTATCCCCGTCCTACCTCCACCCGTTACATCTGAAGGATTGGGAATTGAGGAGCCTACAAAACCAGGTGAATGAGACATCTATTCTAGATTCCTCCTGCCCGTACTGATGCCCTGGACATCTGGACAGCCGACACCTAAACAAACCTTGATGCTGCGATCTCCAATACAGTCTGCTCCAGAATCCACTTTTATGAGGTACCCGGACTCATTAAGTAAATTCACCCGAATCATAAATGCTATCCTGATATTCTCCTAAGACATAGTTCAGCTTAATAGCACCACGCTGCCCCTCACTCGCGGCGCACCCATGGTACGAATGATTTCGACTTGTCTTTTACTCCCATACCACAAGTTACCCCCCCATAACGGATGGAGTGTACTTGACTTTTGTTGGTGTCATTCCTCTTCTATGTTGCCTTCTTAACGTAAGCCTAATCAATATCAGAGCAACAACCAACATATGCAGTAAGAGACGTTGACCTTAGATGATCTTTATCCATTCTCATTGTATGTATAGCACGTGTTCAATATGCACCACTGGTCGGTATACATGATGATAGGCTACTTGCTGAAGATATAAATGGTCTGGTTTAATCCCCCTTCAAACATTATCTGTTTCCAGCTTTTTACAATGTAACATACATACCTACGAGGCTTTGACAGATGCTAGGAACTGGTGGCTTCCCATGAGCCCGGAGGGTTTTGTTAAATGGCGCCTGATCAAACACCGCCATCTAATTAAATACCCCCAACTGCTAATACCCAATTTCCACTGAAAACCTGACCAGACAATTATTCAGATAACTGCAGGTTAGTCTTTGCACATGAGGCATCCACACTTTTTCATGCAATTACACCGGCACCAATGTGACCCACCTGGCTCCCGGGATACCATTACTACTATTTTTATTAACTTTGGGGTCTACAGGAGGTCGGGTGTATGTACAGTATGTTCTTGGCCTCTGGTGGACCCTACCCTGCATGCCCCTCCTGGAAAGCAAGTAAAACAGGAGCAAATTACCGCAATAGCGCTTCATGTTGTCCTGGGCCTTCCCAGGACCCCTCTAGTCCACCTGCCTCTTCCGTGTCCCCTATTCAATGTCCTCTCTCCTCTCCCCACCTTGGCCCCCCCCTTTTTCCCCCCCTCCCGCTCCTCCCCACCTCTCCCCCTCCTCCCCAATTTATTTCTTTATTTAATTAATTTTTTTTGTTTTTTTTTTATTTGTTTATATATTTGTATTCTTTATTTTTTTATTTTTATGTTATTCTGCTTAGCTTTATAACATACAAATGTGCATTCTTGTCTGCTTTATGGGCACCGAACCTTTTGCCTCATCAGAATAATTACAAATCGAGGCTGTATTCTGACAAGGCAAAGATATCTGATGGCTGAATGATTGTTAAGGTTACTGTTTCTGCGTTCTACAATATGATTAATAACTGGTTATTTGTTACTCTGTTCAGACGGCTTCCCGCTACATCACTGCCTACTCTCGCCTGCTCTTCATTTCTCGCTCCCCGGCTCGGGGAGATCCCGTGATCTTCGTCCCTCCTTTCGTCCCCCTACAGCGGTCCCCTTGGACTTTTGCTGACACTCCCAGCTTTTCCCTTTATCGGTGGAGTAGACTGTCTACTACCACCTCTGTTATTGTTTCCCTATCTTCCCCCTTTTACCCCACCCACATTACCCTCCACTGCTCTTTATATCCTTACACCACCTAGGATCGTACCCCCTCCTCCTCATCCATCTTTAGCAAACCCTCTATACGCCCCCCCATAGAGCTCCCTATACTGACTGCCTCCTTCTCGTGTGGCACCGCCTCCAAGCATTTGTCCCTCCCCCCATATCCAGGCCACCTCTCTCTCAGATACCTAATCACCTACTTTTGGACACAGCATCCATACTTCATCATGCAAAATAACTCACTCGCCTCACACCCCCTGACCCTGAAATATATATAACTAAATACAAAAGGCCTTAATCTCCCAGAAAAGAGAACACAAGTGTTGTCATCCCTCACGAAACATAAGGCCCATTTAATTTATTTACAAGAAACACACTTCCGTTCGGATTCTATTCCCAAATTATCCAATCATATCTATCATTCGGCCTTTCATGCTACTAACCCTGAGTCCAAGACCAAAGGAGTCTCTATCCTGGTATCTAAACACGCAGACTTTCACCTTTCTGACTCCCTCATTGACCCTGACGGAAGGTTCATCTTTCTTAAGGGCACTTACGCTTCAAAACCAATTACATTGGCCAATATCTACTGCCCCAATGAACACCATGTTACGTTCTTTAGAAAGACCTGCGAACTCCTATTGTCTTTCCAGAGAGGAATAGTAATCCTCGGAGGGGACTTCAATGTCCCCCTGAATCCTGTTCTGAATTCTTCCACAGGCACATCTAACCTACCCTATAAAGCCCTCCGCCAAATTAAATTCGAACTCCAGAAACTTAGCTTGCATGACACCTGGCGTACTTTATCCCCTTCTGTCAAAGACTACACTTTTTTCTCGGCCCCCCACCAGAAATATTCCAGGATTGACTATTTTTTCCTTTCCCAAACAGACCTATCTTGCTTACAACAATCCACAATAGAACCTATGTTTCTTTCCGATCATCACCCGATCACAATCACCCTTTCCTTCCCTGAGACCTCCACTAGAACAAAAATTTGGAGTTTCAACCCCTCTCTCTTAAAACACCCTGCGATTGTCAATCGCATACGTGATCTTAACCGCCTATATTTTGCAGAAAATAGTAGCCCAGATGTGTCCCCTATATCCCTTTGGGAAGCGAGGCGAACTATTAGCCTTGGCCGCAAAATCCAAAAAAGAGTCCCAAGCAAGGATAAACGCCTTAACAAAGACTATCAAATCACTAGAATCAACGCACAAACAGACACATGCACAGTCGACTCTTCGGGAATTAATCCAAGTCCGTTCCTCAGTCCTGGAGGAATTGCGCAAACTCATCAAGCGGCGGTACATTCTTGGCCAGAGGATTTTTACGAACATGGAAATAAATGCGGACGCTTACTTGCCCATTCGGTCCAAGCTTCCAAACCCTCCTCTGTAATTCACCACATTCGCGATGCGCAGGGAACACTTCTGGCCAAGAATGAAGACATCGCTGGTGAATTTGAGAAATTCTACCTAAAAAGCTCTATAACCTACGCCCCAATCACACAATCCAGATCCCCACTGAAACTCGCACCAAAGATATCAGAGAATTCCTGTCCCAATATAGCCCTAAAGCATTACCTCCAGAGCAGGTCCAGGAGATGGAGAACCCTCTCTTGGGAGAGGAATTGGAGATTGCCATTAAGCAAATGAAACCGGGCAAGAGCCCAGGACCGGACGGTTTCACCCTGCAGTACTACAAATGGTTTGCTGATGTTCTTTCTCCAAAGCTTCTCTCTACCTTTAACGCACTAGCAGACCCCCTTATGCTCCCAGGTAGAATGCTGTTGGCCCATATATCTGTTATCCCGAAGGAAGGCAAAGATCCCACCCAAGTAGCCAGCTATAGACCAATCTCCCTCCTAAACGTGGACATCAAGCTTTACGCGAAAATTCTTGCTAATAGGCTACTTCCCCTATTACCTAGTCTTATTTCCACAGACCAAGTGAGGTTTGTCCCTGGTAGGGAGGCCAGGGATAACACCATACGCACCTTAAACATTCATCACTGGCTGACATCCTCAAAATCACAAGGCTTTTTTCTCTCCTTGGATGCGGAGAAGGCGTTCGACAGGGTGCGTGAAGTACTCTCGGCCCTGGGCCTGGAGACTCGCATGCAAGCACACATAATGCCCCTGTATTCCGGTCCCACTGTGACCGTAAAGGTCAATGGCCGCCTGTCGGGCGTCTTCTCCATCTCCAATGGTGAACACCAGGGCTGCCCCCTGTCCCCCCTAATATATATACTAACTCTTGAACCCTTCCTCAATAGGCTACGGAACAATCCCAACATACAGGGTGTGATTGTGCAAGATAGGGAATACAAGGTTTCAGCTTTCGCTGACGACATCCTGCTTTCATTAACTTCCCCCCGAACCTCGCTTCCCAATCTCCTTAAGGATATTGAAACCTTCGGTAATCTGTCCAATCTCAAGATCAATCATGCGAAATCACAGGCCTTAAACATATCCCTCCCTCCGCAAGAATTAACCCACTGTCAAGACTCTTTCCCCTTTAAGTGGGAGAAGGAAGCAATCACATACCTCGGAATTCAAATCCTATCCTGTCTGTCAGACCTTTACACAAAAAATTTCCACACCTGAGGGACTGGATGGGATTGAACGTCTCCTGGTTTGGCCGTTCATCTCTAATCAAAATGATAATCCTCCCATGCATTCTGTACTTAATTCAATCTGTACCGATTCATCTACCACCAAAATTCTTTGCGAGCTATCAGAAAGCTTGTTCCACCTTCATATGGAAAAACTCCCCACCGCGTATTAAATATTCCCGCTTAACACTCCACAAAACTAAAGGGGGTATTGGATTACCAAATTTATATAAGTATTACACGGCATGCCACCTTACCAGAATAGCTGACTGGAACATACACACATGTAAAAAGAAATGGGTAAATCTTGAAAAGTCTTTCACATCCACTTCTCTCCACTTGCTCACCTGGATACCCTCCAAACACTGGCCACCAAACATCTCATCACATCCGCTTATATACCCCTCTCTCTCAACCTTTAAACAAGCCTCACAATCTGGGACACTTGCACCCATCCCGGGACCCCTAACTACTCTAAGAGGTAACCCTGCTTTTCCTCCAGGTGATTCCCAACATTTCCTTCGCCAAGAATGGCCCTATGAAGATGTTCTAGCGTCCCAATTTTTCTCGGGTGGGAGGCCTATCCCCCTAGAGAAAATGAACGCCATGTCTAAGACCACCACTTTCCCCTTTTGGTCATACAGGCAAATACGGCACTTCCTCATAACCCACACCCACCAAACCGCCTGGACGAGACAACTCACACCCTTCGAAGACCTTTGCCATCGCGAAACACGACAGAGACACCTTATATCCCTCCTTATACTACAAATCATTAGCCATGCATATGATAAATGCAGCTAAGCTCTGCTTACCAAATCATTGGCGTTCTAAAAACGCTCCGACGATTAGGGAATGGTTGTCAAGGGTCTCCCATATAAAAAACATGGAAAAACGAATTCATATCGCCCAGGACAGATTACACAAATTCACATTTACTTGGGCATGTTGGAATCATTTTACAACATCTGACCAAAACCGCCAGTACTTTACATAGAATAGCCTTGCAAAAGCAATCCCGGGCCCCCTTAGTTTATTGGAAGTAACGGGGGGAGCTGGGCGGCGGGGCCACATGAGAATGATCTACCAACTACATCTGCATTTGCTCCCTTTCCCCCCCTCCCTTTTCTCCCCGACCTTGCCCTTCTTACCTTCCCCTTCCCTGCTGCTTCTTGTGCCCTCTCCTCCCCCTCTTTCACTCTTCCTTTCTATTCATGCTCCTCACCTTCATCCCCTCCACACACTGTTTCAACATATTCCCTTCTCTCCCTTGAGGTCGAGTGTCCTGAATTCGACCGACACCTATAGAATACCCCCCATACCCTCCCTCCCTGTGCTCATACTGTTGTAACTCCATACGCCGTCTTAGGTTACACTACGTCTATATCAATGACCTGGAGCAAACCCCTATGCTACCTCCTGTCCTTGGTTGCCCCGAGAGGGGGGGAGGTGAAAGTGAAAAAGAGATCCTCCACCTAACGACACTCTGGGTATTACACATGATTGTTCCTGGTTGACTCATCCCAGGCTGTTCAACTAAATGATTTCCTAAGACTGTAAACCCATTTTGATGTCATTGTTGTGACTTTATCAAGTTACTGTAATGCTTTCTTTGTATACCCTTTCTTTATTGACTTAAATAAAAACTTTAATTGAAAAAAAAAAAAATCACAATAAGCGTATATTAGTTGGTTTGCACAAAAGTTATAGTGTCTACAAACTATGGGAAAGATTTATGGCATTTATATTATTATTTTTTTACTAGTAATGATGGTGATCTGTGATTTTTAGCGGTACTGCAACATTGCGACAGACAGATCGGAGGCTTTTGACACTTTTTTGGGACCATTGGCATTTATACAGCGATCAGTGCTATAAAAAAGCACTGATTACTGTGTAAATGTCATTGGCAGGGAAGGGGTTAACACTAGGGGGCGATCAAGGGGTTAAAGCGGAGATCCGCCAATTTTTTTTTTTAAAAGTCAGCAGCTCCAAATACTGCAGCTGCTGACTTTTAAAATAAGGACACTTACCTGTCCAAGGCTCCCACGGTGGCGGCACCCGAGGCCGAAACGTCCCTCGGTCCTCGGATACTGCCGCCGCCATCTTAGGTAAGGGATTCAGGAAGTGAAGCCTTGCGAATGGTCATCGGAATGGTCCCTACTGTCTCTGGGACCCGTGTGTCTCCCAGCAGACAGCGGGGGAGACGGGAAGTGGCGTAGCCCCCCCCGCGGAGGTCTATGCCCGGAAGTGGGTGAAAATACCTGTATTATACAGGTATCTGCACCCCCTTCCCCCTGAAAGGTGCCAAATGTGACACTGGAGGGGGGGAGGGTTCTGAAAAGCGGAAGTTCCATTTTTGTGTGGAATTCCGCTTTAATTGTGTGTTCCCTCAGTGTGTTCTAACTGTATGGGCATAGGATTGACTAAGAGAGGAGACATATCGTGTTTCCTACTTAGTGTTTACACACTCAAATCCCCGTGCTGGTGCTCGTGCACACAATCGCGCATGGCCTGCAGTGATCGTGCCCGCTGGCCACATGCATCGGGTCCCCTGCCGTGCAGCGGGCTCGCACACTCTGGTGGCCAAAAAAGGGAAGGCCCACATCCTTCCCTTTTTTGGCCACCAGAGTGTGCGCGCCTGCTGCACGGCAGGGGACCCGATGCATGTGGCCAGCGGGCACGATCACTGCAGGCCATGTGCAATCGTGTGCACAGGGATTTGAGTGGCCTAGCACCGGAGAAAGATGGTAGCATAATCTGAGATCTCCGCCATCCAGAGCTTCTATAGTGCCTCTCATAAGCAGGACAAACCTCACACACCAGCAAGGAAGACCGGGAGGAGCTTGTCAGCCACCCCGTTCCCCCAGGACTCGTCCATGCAGCTCAGGCGCAATATACCGGCAATGTTCCGGACCCAGCACATGGACCCACAGGCCGCATCTCAGGCCTCGGACTGGAGTTCCTCTGCTACCACCGTTGACACTCCCGGAGTTTCCGCTGCAGTAGGTACACAGAACTTACACCCCTCTCCTTTATTATGCCTGGCAGACCTCCATCAGGTCACAGACATTAAAAGCATGCTTTTTGCAGCCATATCTGACCTCAAGAATGATATCAGAGCAGTGGCAAAGATGTCACAGGGCTCTAAGGCCAAGGGGAAGAGACACTGACCCCCCTAGGGATGCAGTATGCTGCCTAGTGAACTTTATTCAAAAGGAAGAGATACTGCGACTTGCGCGCAATCATAACCATCTGGAACATGAAGGGGCACGTTTTCAGCTGTTCCAGGACTTATCGGCCATTACTTTGCAACATAGGAGAGATCTCCATCCCTTGCTGCAAACATTGCGTGACAGATGCATCCCCTACCGATGGAAGTTCCCCTTCTGCTTACAAGCCACTGTAGGAAATCGCACAGCGCACCTGAGAACCCCAGCTGACCTACAGCCTTTCTGCGAGACTCTGGGTATCCCTGTAGTGGATGTGCCAGACTGGTACAGTGCATTCTTGCAACCAGACCCTTGGATCCCCACACAGTCAGATGCCACGCCAAGATCACAAAGACAAAGACAGAGGAGACGCAGAATCTCAACTGCTTCACCATCGAGGATTTGGGGTGATATGGAAACAGATGAGAGCCCACGAGTATTCCCATCATCCGTCCAACGCAGAACCGACCGCTAACTTCACAGCAGACTGATAGGTGAGAAGACCTACACCATCCCTATGTTTCTACCCTAAGTTCCGAGACTTAACTTTTGTTCTAGGTGACCACGTTGGCACCATATGCGGCCAACACTCAAATAACCTCCTCCAGCCCATATTGGCTTTTTTCACAGAACCCGCTAGATAGCCCTGTGACTCGCAACTTCACTGGAACCGGATAACAGGTAATACCCCCAGGCCTGGGGGTGAAACAGCAAATGTTTTCTGGCTCAGTTTAAGCTATCCTAGCACCACATTGGAACACAGTGAACTGGCAGGTTTCCTAGCTACAGGACTTGGTTTCACAAAAAGTGTAGGGGCATGTTCCCTCTCTCACAGGGAGTTACAAGTAAACTTGCAATAGACCGTAAGCTACATGTTATTGATGCTCCAAAAGAGTTAGCATTAAGCAAGAACACAATGGGAGATATAGGAACGATGGTGCTCCCTCACTGGGCCTTCAGTGGAACTTGCCAACCACTGAACATCTGCTAGGAGAACTTCTTCTTTTCCTTACAGAAATGTCACTTGGTCTTTATACTATTTGCGGGTACTCGAGACTCACTACTCTCTCCTGTTAGCAGGAGAGCATATGCGGCTCTTGTGAACCACCGACTTGCTGGTATTTCCTTGGTCATCGCTAGGGGTACATAAGGAGGCTCGGTTGTTTTACCCCCTCTTACTTTAACTGTTTCTGGTTATATATGTTATACTGTATATTTAAAAATTTGTTTTTGTATATGGGTCACTCCTCTGCTGTCTGTGCCCATCCTTGGATAGCAGGGATTCGTAGCTATATCTTACCAGCTCTTGTCTAAAACCCCTGAAATCCAACTCCAAAAGGTTGCAAAGGTATGGGATGTCCCTAGGATTAAAAGTTATAATAGACAAGCTTAAGCTCTTATATAACGTGGGAGACGAGACGGACATCCCCAGTGGCATTAATAGCACTGATATATGATAACTTATGGGGTCACGTGATCCCAGACTCTGCATCTTCTGGATCTGAAGTTTGGAATCTGGTTGGGATGCTGAAGCCCGTGGAAATCAAGGGTACCAGTCTTCAAACCTTGTAAATACTTAAGATACCTCATATATCCGATACACAGGAGGCATGGCTCTCTGTATGTTTTACATGGTTTATATGTTATATGTGTTGTACATTTCACAAGGTCCGCAAAAACAAGTACTAATAAGCCAATAGAGATATATAAACCCAAAGTCTGATGTCTACTTTCTGATCAGGGTCAGGTGGCAGGAGAGAGAAGGGGGAGGGAGAAATTTCCGACAACATCGGTAGTAGCTGACCTTAAATGGGCTGTATCTGACACTTTTAAAGTCCTATAACAGAGGTCTCATACTGATTTTGCTAAAAATGTATAAGTCTCTGGGTGGCGATAGCATCTGGACCCACCTTGGTGTTGGGCTTCCTTCCCACCTCAAGGAGGCAGGTTCCCCCTTTGAACATATCCAGACTAGTCCATTCCTATCCCCATATCCCTGTGGACCCCTCACTAGGTGGGGAAGCAGGGCTTTACCCTCCCCTGGTAGATGTATCATTCTGCCTGTATTAGGGGCATTCACCAAATATACATGGGGGTCTCTGGTTGGTACTGGAGCCACCTACTGAAAATACATAAGCTTCCGCCTTTCTCTTTCTCTTAGGTTGTATTCCATAACCCCCCCCTTTTTCTTTTTCTTTTTTTTTCTTCTTCTTTCTCTTCATCTCCTTCTCCTTTCCTCTTTCTCTCCCTTTCACACATCTCTCTCTCCCTCCTTTTTTTCCTTCTCCTCCCCATGCGAGCCCTCTCCGTCTGCAAAAGCCTGATATAAATTGAGCCACCTTACATTGTTCAACAATGTCCTCTGCAGTGCAATCCTCAGCTCCTCTCTCTCTAAAGGTGTTTTCTTAAAATGTTAAAGGCATCAATGTTCCGGAAAAACACAGCAGTGTTTTGGCGGAAGCTCACCGATATAGAGCACAAGTTATCTTTTTACAAGAAACTCACTATAAGCCGGGATCCGTCCCTCGTTTAGCAGATAGACGTTTCCCGGAGGTGTACCATGCAACCTGTGCCAATTCTAAAACTAAGGGGGTATCCATCCTACTGGCCAAGTCACCGATATTTCCTCTTACAAACCAACTGATAAACCCTGAGGGTAGATTTATCTTCTTAAAAGACATTTGGAAAGACAAAGCTGTAACATTAGCAAATGTATACTGTCCCAGTTCGAACAGGGTACCCTTCCTGAAAAACACTCTTTTGAAATTAGTCTCATTCCAGGCAGGCCTTTTGATACTGGGAGGAGACTTTAATATGGCCCTAGACCCCCTCTTAGACACTTCTACTGGCACCTCCTCATTCCCCTGCTCTGCGTTACGTCAAGTGAAACTTCAGCTAGCCTCTCTTACATTGCATAACACCTGGCGCACTTTCAACCCCCGAGAAAGGGACTACACATTTTACTCAACACCGCATCATCGCTACTCAAGACTGGACTATATTTTTATACATCAGACCGACCTGTCCTACCTTGCAGATGCTACCATTGAAAACATGGTGCTCTCTGATCATCACCCGATCACAATGACCCTACGATTTCTGCAAAGAGAGGGATTCACTAAGATATTGAGGCTGGATGCATCCATCTTGGCAGACCCGGGAGATGCAGAACACATTAACCAGGCCATACAAGACTATTTCCACAACAAGGACATAAACCAAATGTGACCCCCATGGTTCAAGGGGACATCTTTTAGCTATTGCAATTAGGAAAAAAAAGGAACACCAAGCACTGATACTGGCTCTCTCTGAAAAAATAACTAGGCTAGAAGTGCAACACAATAGCACCGGAGCTATTCAGGTAGCATGAAAATTTGCAGATATGCGATCACTGTTGGTTGAAGAACTCTTTAGAAGGGAGCGAAAACATCACATTCTGTTACAGAAATTATTTTACGAACAAGGCAACAAACCTGGGAAACTACTGGCCAGATGCATGCAGAAATGCACACTTGCATCCACAGTTCACCATGTGATTGACCAAGCAGGGAAAACCCATGCCAAAAATGAGGACATTGCACAACAATTCTTCGCTTCTATAGCAAACTTTATAATCTCAATGAAACTACCCGTAACCATACAGAGGACAAGGCTCGCTCCAACTTGATACAGGAGTTCCTAGGCAAATTTATTCCACAAGCTTTGTCGGACAGCGACCATGCTGAACTGAAAGTGCCTATGTCCTCTGAGGAATGGGAAGCAGCCCTGAAGACCACAAAGCTGGGCAAAAGCCCAGGTCCAGATGGCTTCACGTCACAATACTACAAGTGCTACACAGAGCTCTTAGCCCCACGCTTCCTCAAAGCCTTTAACACACTGTCCACTACTCCTTGCCACTCAGATACCTTACTAGAGGCATATATCACAATGATTCCTAAAGATAACAAAGACCCCACTGATGTGACAAGTTATCGGCCAATTTCACTTCTAAATGTAGATGTAAAGCTTTTCTTGAAAATCCTGGCAACTGCTAACATTGATCATCGAAGTCACTGAGACTCATGGAGAGATTGGATCTAGACCAGCTTCTGTTATCTGGTATCTTGGTTAGTCTCGGTAGTCTCTCAAATAGACGCTTCACTATAATGGAGCATAGAATCAGTCTCATTCCCCAGCAATAGGACTACTGGAAATTCCAAGCTAACTTAAAGGAAGAGACTTATTGTATGTATACTGTTTAATATGTGTACTTCTGCAGGTATCTCCATGCAACATGATCTGTTCTCCTCAACTAATGATACCTTTGTATGTAACTGTACCGTCACATGACATGTTGATTATCGAATGATATTTTCACACTGTGTTTTTACATTTCTACTCTGTATGCTGTTTAAAACATACAATAAGAAAAAAAATTTTTTTGGAAAAAAAAAAACAGGGAAGGATGTACCCGTACGGGATTTCGCCCAGGGGAGCCATTCTGCCACAGTATACCTGGGTGAGCCGGTTGGGAACCGGTTACCTATAACTATTTAGATCTATGTTTTTTTAGTTTTGTAGAATGCAGGTATTTTGGTTTTAGTGTCCAAGGTACTGTATTGGATCAAGGCTTTCAGCTTTGAACATAAAATTATCAAAATGTCCCGAGCCTGATACCAAACCCTTAATTAAACCTTACATCTAGCCTTTAAAGGAAATGTGTTGCCTATTCAGGATAAACAGGCAGATCATCCTGAAAGCTCCTTCATTGCTCTTTTCGTCTGCCTGAGCCATGGGTTTAAAAACCCTGTGTAAGCTATTCCATATTGGTCAGTGTCAGACTTTTTCAAAAGTAAAATCATTTTACTCCCCTCTCCCATATAACAGTGTTTGGACAAGGTGATTGGCTACCCACACCTTGGTTCTTGAGAGGGGTCATTCCAAAAATGCTTGACCCCTCTCATTATTAATTCCAGTTAATTCCAATTTTAAAAAAATATGACAAAAACAATTGAATACTGTCCGTGATACTTTTTTTGTTTGCACGATCATACAATTTTTCAGGCAAAAACTTTTGGGGTTGGTCCCCTTATCCTGAAAAATTGTATGTTCGTGCAAAAAAAAAAAAAGTGTGTGGCGACCGCGCTGCTGCATTGCTATGCTCAGCCGCCGGAGATAACCAAAGAGGGCCCCTGCATGTACAAGAGCAGCGATTCCAGCCTCCTCCAACTCAGGCACCCTCCAGCAATGCCCCACAGAAAAAGGTAAGTGCTGCAGCTTGCTAAGCTGGACAGCTTCTTCTCTAAGCTCCCCGCCGGTCCACAGCAAAATAACACTGATGCTGGTCCTCGGCAAAATGGCGACTCACAGAGGCGGGATGGAGCCTCCATGGGGCCCCCTGTAGGCCCTAAATCTCCATCAAGGGCACATCCATTAGGTGCACAGGACAATGAACAACATCTAGAAATCCCTCTTTTCTCCGCTACCATGGCCTACGAGCACTCATCTTGCTCTTACCCCCGGTTCATCATAGCAGTGAGTACCATGTTTCTTTACACAAGTTTTTTGCAGTAACATTCCTTTTCACTCACTCCGTTTGCCTCGAGCTGAAGATGCTCGGCTTACTCCTGTTGATCCTCACCTCTGCTCACAACCACACCCAGATCCGCTACTAACTGACATGGACCCAGTTGGCAATCATGACTTAAGGACTGCCATTTTCCAGAGGCTAATATCCCACCCATTACCAGTTCTGTGGGGCCACGGGCATACTTTCCTCACTTATATACCTAAATGTCATGGGTTTCAAAATTATGCCTATTAATGCTCGAGGGTTGAACCACCCTGCTAAGCATTTTTCTTTATGGCGTGAGGCACGTAACACCTGAGCAAATTTTGTGTGTGTCCAGGAGATGCCTTCCATCTTGATGCTACCCCCAAATGTTCCCATATTGATTTTCCTCACATTTATTTAGCATGTGCTGCTTTGAAGAAAAGGGAGGGTGCTTTTTGCCATAAAGAGTTTGGTGGTCTTCAACCTATGAGACTCTGTAATTGACCCTGAGGTGAGATTTCTAATTCTCTTATGTGATATTAACAACTGCCCTTATACTCTAGTAGGTGTATATGCCCAGAACTTATACCAGTTACGCTTTTGTCTAAAATAGCTAAGGTAACATACGGGAACCTCATTTTGTGTGGGGTTTTAATATCTCTGCAAACCCCCACATCAATACCACTTCACCTATGAAGCACCATCTTCCCTCACTTCAGACCCTGCTGCACCAGGAGGAACTTTTCGATGTCTGGCACTGCCTACATGATAGTGAAAGAAAAAAACTATACTTATTTCTCAGCTAGGCACAATACGTATATGCATATGGGCATGTTCCTAGTTGACAAATGGGTCTTGCAGAGGGTATCCTCAGCTGATATAGCTGATAAACATGGTCCAATCACACTTCCATAACAACTGAAGTAACAGAAAAGAATGCTTGCGCCAGCTCCAGGGTGTGGCACTGCAACGCAAAACTTATATAAGATCCTTCCAATATTTGTATGCTTTCTCAGCATCTACAGGAATTGTTATAACTCAATGCACCCTTGGTCACAGATAAATATTCTCTTTGGAATGCCCATAAGACATATACCTGAGGGCTTCTCAGTGAATTAGGTGCAAGGGTCAAAAAGGCCTATAACTTACGCCTAACTAATATTCTGCAGGATCTCCAAACTCTGAAAGCCAGCAATAAACTCAACCCTACTTCCACTAACCAGCATTCCCTAACCAAACTATTTAGGGACCTTAGGGCTCATCTGCTTGATCAACAGCTCGGCAGCTAAAACTACTCAAAGCGCATTACTACTTCTCATGCACCCCCAAAAAATAGACTTGTTTGCTGACTACTATGGTAGTCTTTATAATCTTAAAGATGATCCATCTACTCCCCAACCGTCAGAGGTGGATATTGACTCCTTCTTGTTAACTGTTGACCTCCCAAAATTATCCACAGCTCAACTGGAGGCATTGAATGCTTTGATTTGCAAGAAGGAAATTCCTTAGTCCATCGCCTCTCTGCCATTAAATAAATTCCCTGTACCCGATCAGTTCTCAAATGAATATTATAAAACATTTCAGGCCTCCTTATTGCCCCATCTCGTATTTTTTGTTCAAGGCAGAGGGTTTGGCTGCTTCGTTCCCCTCTGAGAAGCTGAGAGCATATGTTGTAACTTTACCAAGGTGGGTGCTTGTCCCTATGTTGATGGCGACAAGGGCCTCTTCCTGACAACCCTGGGCTGTAGTTGTCAGGGTCTGTGGGCAGGGGGCTTATCAGAATCTGGAAGCCCCCTTTAACAAGGGGGCCCCCAGATCCCACTCCTCTTATGTGAATGGGTATCAGGTACATCATACCCCTACCTATTCACCAAAAAAGTGTAAAAATATAATAACCACAAGAAACAGTTTTTGACAAGTTCTTTATTAAAATAAAAAAATAGTGTCCCTCGATGTAAATCCATCGTCAATCACGACGCCCGCTGGACCCGAAAAATAGAAAAAAATTAAAACGCAGAACAGTTGCCTGTTCAGTCGTTCGCTGAACACATGAATATTTACAGAGTGTTCACCCCGACAATCACCCTGCAATGCATTGAGCGCTGCACAGTACATTCTGCGCCCTGATTGGGCAAAGCTTTGCCCAATCAGGGTGCAGTGTAAGCTGGTTGTTAAGGAGCATGGCTGGGAAGCCTGCCATGGCATCCTTAACAACCGATAAATCATCAGCTGTCAACGGGTTTCCCCACTGACAGCTAAATAAAAAAAAGAAGTGCCAGTAAAAAAAAATTAAGAATAAAATGGCATTGGGTCGCCCCCAGTCCTTCAGGTCTGGTATGGATTTTAAGAGGAACCCCACACCAATTTTTAAAAAGAAAATTGGTGTGAGGTCCCCCCAAAATCATACCAGACCCTTATCTGAGCATGCAGCCCTGCAGGTCATGAAAGGGGAGGGGATGAGTGAGCTGCCCCCTCCTGAACCATACCAGGCCACATACCCTCAGCATGGGGGGATGGGTTCTTATCCCTATGCTGATGGGGACCAGGGCCTCTTTCCAACAACCCTGAGCTGTGGTTGTCAGGGTCTGTGGGTGGGGGCCAAAAACAAAATAAAAAAACCTGAAAAAACACTGAAATTATATTTTGACTTTTGGTACTCCTAAATTGAACCAAAAATACAAAAACATAAATATAGTCGTTTGTATGCTGCATATTTCATCCTAATTACATTTTTGTAAATTAAATTTGAAATATTTGAAGATGTGCGTTAAGTTGAAGCTTTCAATGCAGAAAGTCCATCCTAGGTCAAAGAGAGCATCATGAGCTATAACTACCCTACTGTAGCCTTGCTTTGAAAAACAGTTTGCATTGATGGATGACTCTTCATTACAGTCAACACCTAAATAGATCTGGTAGATTAATCAAATGAAGCTAAAGTTTATAACTTTTTGTCCAAGGTTGACTCTCAATAAACTTCAGCTGTCTTTTTTAACAGTCCAAGGTAACATTACTAATATCACACAAAATGTTCAGCATGTTTAAAGGTGCAAAATGAAATTAAAGTTAAAGAAACAAAAATCGAAATGAATTACCTATATTGTAATTCAATTGAACAAGTTCAGTATTACTACTGTAAATGCAATATATTATTCAGTGTAGTGCTTCAGTGTAGCCAAAATATATATTTAAAAAGGCATAAAGAGTAATTCATTGGTTAAAAACAAAATAGCATTTTACCAAGTAACTTGCATTAGATATATGAGGATTGTTTTGTTTCCACAATGCATAGGAGGAACATGCAACATCAGATGTATAGATTTCACAATATATTGAAAATCCTCCATAAATACTGTAACTAAGAGTTTTCAATGTAAGATCTGACAAAGACTCTCTCAGGTTTAGGCAAGACAATAATATTTGCTTTTAGCATGTCAGTCGGAAATGAACTGGAGGCCACATCTTCATTGCATATACAGTATTTACCATATGAGATACTAATAACTCTTGGAAGGTCTTTTAATATTCGCCTGAGAATCTATCCTCTCCAGGTGACTTATTATTGGGCAACAATATTTTTACCTTTCTAATTTCCACTTCCATAAACAGGGGGTTTAAATCAGTCAGGACTTGGAAGACCTACAGATTTAAAAATTAAATTTATTAAAGCAGCACATACATGATTTTTTTTTTTCGTTCAACCAATGGATTCAAAGAAAAAAAAATGACTTAATTCCCCCATATGCACACTCAATGTGGATGGGGAATCCCTCCCACTGAGCTATTGTATTCTGACAGTGGGAATACTTCCCTGCTTTCAGAATACACTAATCAGCACTGCGAGCTATAGCCGGCGGTATTGATTGTACAGAAAATTTCCAACAGGCTAGTTGGAGAAAAGTCGATCAGTATACCAGCCTGCTTGCACATGGATCAAAATGCATCTGGTCTCTGCTGAACTGGCTAGCTTTAAGTGATTGTAAAGTAAGTTATACATACCTGCTCTGTGCAGCAGTTTTGCACAGAGCAGCCTGGATCCTCCTCTTCTCGGGTCCATCGCTGGGGCTCCTGGCTCCTTCCTCCTGCCGGGTGCCCCCCCAAGCAAGCAGCTTGCAATAGGGGCACCTGAGCAGGCGCGTCCCCAATCAGCTGCTCCGTGTGTCCACTTATACCATTGAGTTTTGGATTTACCTTTCCTTTTCAATCTACAGCACTGTAATTATTTGTAAAATTCAATGCAATATGGCAACCTAGAGGCATTTTGCACACCTTTGCTATATGGAAAACCCCCAGAAATATAATTTCCTGCTTGTGTGATTGTCACAGATTTTCCAGAAGTCTCAACTAAGATACAAACCAGATTTTGGTCATCCTCTGTAACTCCTAAAGGGTAATCACTTTTATAGGGATTCAGACCTTGCAGTTTTCCTCATTAGAGCACCGCAAGTGCATCAACTGATCAAAGTATGTTAACCACTTCAAATGCAATGGAGGGGGTGGTGCTGCACTAATCCAGCAACAAAGTATTGTTGCTAAAGGTAGCAGTGTAAATAAATATTGAAATCCGAACAGTCCCAAAGGGATAAGAGGCACACCACTAGCATAAATTATATGGAGAAATATTATGTGACATCATTCTATACAATAATATCAAAGTGCAGAGTGCAATCCAAATGCATAAATAACACTAACAGGTCTACTTAATAAAACATAAACTAAGAATATAGTGCAATATAGTAAAAGTGCAAACTTCTGCAAGGAAAAGACTTATTGTGCAAAGTTCAAACATTCAATGTAGGCAATGCGATGCTGTGCGTAGCATGCACACATCCAACGCACCGCAATAACAAAGTGTCCAGTGCAAAATAAATTAACTCAGTGACAAACAAATCCCAATCATTCCATAATGTACAAATGCAGTGTTCGGTGAATCCAAACAAATAAAGGTATTCCTCCGCAGGGTAAATAAACGTCCTGCTAGGCAAATAATAGCGTGAAGTGCTTAAACCAGGAATCAATAGTGACTCCTCTTTGTGCAAAAAATACACACTGGTAGGTAGTGACCCCTTACCCTAAGGTAATGAGGTATCAGCATAAACAACAGTGCTGGTAATAGCTGCTTTTATTTCTATTCTTGGACCCGGATCTGTTCTCCAGAGACCTTGGTCCCTCAGTGGGTGCAGGGGACGTAAATGAAAAAAAGGGGGTGCCACATAGTATAGTATTGTTTGACCACGGTAAGTCATGGGCGCGGCCATTTTCTAGGTTATCAACTAACTTGGCCGTCATTTTTTGAGATTGCATATTATGCAGCGCATGATGGCATTTAACATCTATCTCCTTTTATTGCTGACAGTTCGCTGCTGTCTCCATGCCTTGGCCGCGCCCACATGCTGTTATCATTTAGCTGACAACATCTAGCACCGATCGTAATGTGATCCACTACCGTGCTAAGTTAGTTGATAACCTAGAAAATGGCCGCTCCCATGAATCTTTGGGAAAATGGCCGCTATGCCATTTCCCCATTGAACTACAAGAAAATGGCTGCCCATTAGTATTCATGTTATAACTATTTAAAGACATTAGTTGTGCCTCCAGGCATCCCCTGATAAAGTCACCTGGTGTATGACGTCACACGTAGGGACGGGACATGCACTCTTTTCTGACTGATGTTTACGAGCTCGCCGCTCGTTGGAGATAAGTCATTTTTGCTCTGCTTTATGTGAGTACCCTATGCTGTTCTAATAAAAACTTACCATGGTCAAACAATACTATACTCTGTGGCACCCCTTTTTTTTCTTTTACGTCCCCTGCACCCACTGAGGGACCAAGGTCTCTGGAGAACAGATCCGGGTCCAAGAACAGAAATAAAGGCAGCTTTTACCAGCACTGTTGTTCATGCTGATACCTCATTACCTTAAGGTAACGGGCCACTACCTACCAGTGTGTGTATTTTTTGCACGAAGAGGAGTCACTATTGTTTCCTGGTTTAAGCACTTCACGCTATTATTTGCCTAGCAGGACGTTTATTTACCCTGCGGAGGAATACCTTTATTTGTTTGGATTCACCGAACACTGCATTTGCACATTATGGACTGATTGGAATTTGTCACTGAGTTAATTTATTTTGCACTGGACACTTTGTTATTGCGGTGCGTTGGATGTGTGCATGCTACGCACAGCATCGCATTGCCTACATTGAATGTTTTCACTTTGCACAATAAGTCTTTTCCTTGCAGAAGTTTGCACTTTTACTATATTGCACAATATACGTTGGATACACGGTTGGATTTTCCGATGGTAAATGTGTGATAGAACCTTGTTGTCAGAAATTCTGACCGTGTGTGGGCTCCATCACACATTTTCCGTTGGAATTTCCGACACACAAAGTTTGAGAGCTTGCTATAAAATTTTCCTACAACAAAATCCGTTGTCGGAAATTCCGATCGTGTGTACACAAATCTGACGCACAAAGTGCCACGCATGCTCAGAATAAATTAAGAGACGAAAGCTATTGGCTACTGCCCCGTTTATAGTCCCGACATACGTGTTTTATGTCACCGCGTTTAGAACGATCAGATTTTCCGACAACTTTGTGTGACCGTGTGTATGCAAGACAAGTTTGAGCCAACATCCGTCAGAAAAAATCCATGGATTTTGTTGTCAGAATGTCCGATCAATGTCCGACCGTGTGTTCAGGGCATTAGTGTTATTTATGCATTTGGATTGCACTCTGCACTTTGATATTATTGTATAGAATGAATTCACATAATATTTCTCCATATAATTTATGCTAGTGGTGTGCCTCTTATCCCTTTGGGATTGTTCGGATTTCAGTATTTATTTACACTGCTACCTTTAGCAACAATACTTTGTTGCTGGATTAGCGCAGCACCACCCCCTCCATTGCATTTCACTGATTATTTGGGTTTGGTTGGACCCTATTTGGTGCAGGCAGCTTTTTCATTTGCTCCATCTTTTTGTACATGATAGCGCAGGAATAATTACTTTACACTTTCCATGTTAACCACTTGACCCCTGGAAGATTTTACCCCCTTCATTACCAGGCCTTTTTTTGCAATTTAGCACTGCGCTACTTTAACTAGTAGTTGCGTGCTCATGCAATGCTGTACCCATACAGAATTTATTTAATTTTTTCACACAAACAGAGCTTTTTTTTGTGGTTTACCTTAGGTGTTGTTTTCCCCACACTATGATGTGCTTACCAATCTATAATGAAATTGACTGCTGCTGTAGTATAAGGTGCAGATGTCCTTTAGAATTGAGATATGTGAACGCAGCACTGTCTGATTATCGAAATGTGTACAATCCTATTTGTTTTCACTCCAAACATAAATTTCTTTTTCACATATACATATATAGTGAACAAACAATATTGTAAGAAAATGGTAGAAAAATTTAAAAATAAAATTCAATATAAAAAAAAATATTATTTAGTGACATTTGTGTCTTGTGCCAGTAATTGAGTTCAATTAGTCCTTTAAAGTGCCGTGCTTTTTCCAGTTATCTTGTGCTAGTGATCAACAAAAAGTGCATTTGCTCTCCTCCTTATGTGCCCTCACTCACCAATTCCCCGTGAATATATCTGATGACTCTCTGATGACGCTTCCTTGAAGGAGCGAAATGCATAAGGCAGGTGGAAACTTCCAGTGATGTCACGTTCAACATTTGGAACGCAAACCATGGTTACTGTGTTCCAAGGCAGCGTTTTATGTGTTTTACTTAAGAATTGCTCTTCTGTTGTAAGTGTTTAATTTGTTTTTAAAATTTTTATAAATTAAAACGGGATTACACTAGGGATTTCTCCTGGTTCTCTTTACATTAAATCACATATGAGCTAACCGTTCATCCTGGTGGAACATGGGACAGAGGAGCCAACCATACATGTTAGGAACCTGACGATTGTCCGTTCCCTCACAGGCAATATATTCACGGAGAGTTGGTGAGGGCACATAAGGAGGGGAGCACAGCACTTTTTGTTTATTACTGGCGCAAGATAACAGGAAAGAGCATGGCACTTTAAAGAACTCATTGAACTCAATTACTGGTACAAGACACAAGTGTCACTAAATAATATTTTTTTATATTCAATTTCATTTCTATATTTTTTGCTACCATTTTCTTACAATATTGTTTGTTCATTATATTAGTATTTGTGACAGAAAATTTATGATGGAGTGAAAACAAAAAGGATCGTACACATTTCCGCTATCATACAGCTCTGGGTTCACATATCTCATTTCTTTGGGTTTTTTATTTTTTGAGACATAAACAAAAAAAGACTGAACATTTTGAAAACAAAAACAATATTTTTTCCTTCTGCTACAAATATATCCAATAAAAAAAATAAAAAATATCACATTTCTATGTAAATTTTGGCCAAAATGTATTTTGCTGCATGTCTTCGATAAAAAAAACCACCAATAAGTGTATATTGATTGTTTTTTGTGAAAGTTATAGCACCTACAAACTATGGTATACTGCAGCCCTCAAAATTTGTACTTGCCTGCTCACATTTGGCGAGTACATAAAAAGTACTTTCCCCTGTTGTCTCCCAAGTCCCGCCTGTCAAAACAATTGGTTGCTAGTGTCCTAACAACCAATAAGATGCATGGAGGACTCGGCATTCAGAGGAGGAAGATGTAACTTCCTCCTTCCCAGCTTCCTGCTGACAATGGAAGGGGGCAGGAGAGAACTTGCTGTCTGCACTGGGACACTGCTGAATTGACTGGCCAGGACTATAAGGGGACCAGTGTGTTGTCTGGATCTGGACACTGCTAATGATGTGAGTGAGGGTCCTGGGGAAAAAGTGAGCAGAGGAGTCCAGCACACAGAGCAGGGGGAGGGGACAGGGATCACACTGAACAAGTGTAGAGGGAGGACATGCTCTCCCAGGTCCTGGAGCTGTGTACACTGAGCTGCAACATCTCCCCCTCTACAGAGATGTGGAGGGAGGGTGGAGCCATCCATCACCACACCATCCACAGTACCTGTACCATGGCTGCAGTTGCTCTGGTCCTCTCCTTACCATGTCTGCAGTCTCTCTGATCCTCTCCTTACCACATCTGCAGTCTCTCTGGTCCTCTCCTTACCACATCTGCAGTCTCTCTGGTCCTCTCCTTACCACATCTGCAGTCTCTCTGGTCCTCTCCTTACCATGTATGCAGTCTCTCTCACCATCACCTTACCATGTCTGCAGCCTCTCTGGTCCTCTCCTTACCATGTCTTCAGTCTCTCTGACCCTCTCCTTACTATGTCTGCAGTCTCTCTGGTCCTCTCCTTACCATGTCTGCAGTCTCTCTGGTCCTCTCCTTACCATGTCTGCAGTCTCTCTGGTCCTCTCCTTACCATGTCTGCAGTCTCTCTGGTCCTCTCCTTACCATGCCTGCAGTCTCTCTGACCCTCTCCTTACCATGTCTGCAGTCTCTCTGGTCCTCTCCTTACCATGTCTGCAGTCTCTCTGGACCCATTTTTACCATGTCTGCAGTCTCTCTGACCCTCTCCTTACTATGTCTGCAGTCTCTCTGGTCCTCTCCTTACCATGTCTGCAGTCTGTCTGACCCTCTCCTTACTATGTCTGCAGTCTCTCTGGTCCTCTCCTTACCATGTCTGCAGTCTCTCTGACCCTCTCCTTACTATGTCTGCAGTCTCTCTGACCCTCTCCTTACTATGTCTGCAGTCTCTCTGGTCCTCTCCTTACCATGCCTGCAGTCTCTCTGACCCTCGCCTTACCATGTCTCCAGTCTCTCTGGTCCTCTCCTTACCATGTCTGCAGTCTGTCTGACCCTCTCCTTACTATGTCTGCAGTCTCTCTTGTCCTCTCCTTACCATGTCTGCAGTCTCTCTGACCCTCTCCTTACTATGTCTGCAGTCTCTCTGACCCTCTCCTTACCATGTCTGCAGTCTCTCTGGTCCTCTCCTTACCATGTCTGCAGTCTCTCTGACCCTCTCCTTACTATGTCTGCAGTCTCTCTGGTCCTCTCCTTACCATGTCTGCAGTCTCTCTGGTCCTCTCCTTACCATGTCTGCAGTCTCTCTGACCCTCTCCTTACCATGTCTGTAGTCTCTCTGATCCTCTCCTTACCATGTCTGCAGTTTCTCTGGTCAACTCCTTATCATGTCTGCATTTTCTCTCTGGTCCTCTCCTTACAATGTCTGCAGTCTCTCTGGTCCTCTCCTTATCATGTCTGCAGTCTCTCTTACCCTCTCCTTGCCATGTCTGCAGTCTCTCTTACCCTCTTCTTATCATGTCTGCAGTCTCTCTGGTCCTCTCCTTACCATGTCTGCAGTCTCTCTTACCCTCTCCTTGCCATGTCTGCAGTCTCTCTGGTCCTCTCTGAGCCGAACACCCCCCGGTTTGGTTCGCATCAGAACATGAGAACAGGCAAAAAATTTGGATGAACACGACCATGAAAAATCAAAAGTGCTCATTTTAAAGGCTTATATGCAAGTTATTGTCATTTAAAGTGTTTGGGAACCCAGGTGCTGCCCCAGGGGACATGTATAAATGCAAAAAATGTTTTTAAAGCGGCTGTTTTTTCAGGAGCAGTGATTTTAATAATGCTTAAAGTGAAACAATAAAAATGAAATATTCCTTTAAATATCGTGCCTGGGGGTGTCTATAGTATGCCTGTAAAGTGGTGCAGTTTTCCCGTGTTTAGAACAATACCACAGCAAAATTCCATTTCTAAAGGAAAAAAGTCATTTAAAACTGATCACGGCTGTAATGAATTGCCAGTTCTCGGCATTATGGATAAAACTCAGTGAAAACAATGGCATGGGTTCCCCCCCAGTCCACTACAAGACCCTTCGGGTCTATTACGAATATTAAGGGGAACCCCGAACAAAAATGTAAAAGAAAATTGCATGTGGCTCCCCTCAAAATCCATACCAGGCCCTTCGGGTCTGGTATAGAAAATAAGGGTAACCCTGCACCAAATGGCATAGGGGTCCCCCCAAAATCCATACCAGACCCTTATCTGAGCATGCAACCTGGCAGGCTGCAGGAAAAGAGTGGGGATGAGAGAGCGCTCCCCCTCCTGAACCATACCAGGCCCCATGCCCTCAACATGGGGAGGGTGCTTTAGAGTATAGCCCCAAAACACCTTGTCCCCATGTTGATGGGGACAAAGGCCTCACCCCCACAACCCTTGCCCAGTGGTTGTGGGGGTATGCCGGTAGGGGGCTTATCGGAATCTGGAAGTCCCCTTTAACAAAGGGACCCCCAGATCCCGGCCCCCCCATGTGAATTGGTAACAAGTACATTGTACCCCTACAATTTCACAAAAAACAGTGTCAAAAATAGTAAAAAAGACAGGAGACACTTTGAAACAAGTCCTTTATTAAAAAATAAAAATGTCCCGCGATGTAGATCCATCTCATGCCGCCTGACGGACCGAAAAAAGAAAAAAAAAGCCGCAACAGCTCTGCCTCCATGGGAGGCTCCTGCCGTGTGATGCTTCTTCTCAGTGACAGCTGTTATATAGCTGAGGGCGGGGCCACCCAGTGACGTAAACGAGTGACCCCACCCCCGACACCATGTGACATCAGAGGAAGGCGGGGTCACCAGTTTATGTCAGAGAGTGTCCTCGCCCTCAGCTATATAACAGCTGTCATCGAGAAGAAGCATCAATCGGTGGGAGCCTCCCATGGAGGCGGAGCTGTTGCAGCTTTTATTTTTTCAGCTCATCGGGCGGCATGGGATGGGTCTACATTATTTTTTTTAATAATAAAGCACTTGTCCCAAAGTGTCTCCTGTATTTTTTACTATTTTTGACACTGTTAATAAAGCACTTGTCCCAAAGTGTCTCCTGTCTTTTTTACTATTTTTGACACTGTTTTTTGTGAAATGGTAGGGGTACAATGTACCCGTTACCAATTTACATAGGGGGGAGGCTGGGATCTGGGGGTCCCCTTGTTAAAGGGGGCTTCCAGATTCCGATAAGCCCCCCGCCCGCAGACCCCCACAACCACCGGCCAGGGTTGTGGGGATGAGGCCCTTGTCCCCATCAACGTGGGGACAAGGTGCTTTGGGGACCCCAAAGCATCCTTCCCATGTTGAGGGCATGTGGCCTGGTACGGTTCAGGAGGGGGGGCGCTCTTTCGACACTCCTTCTTTTCCTGTGGCCTGCCAGGTTGCATGATCCAATAAGGGTCTGGTATGGATTTTGGGGGGACCTCTACGTTATTATTTTTTTTTAAATTTGGTGCAGGGTTCCCCTTAATATCCATACCAGACCTGAAGAGCCTGGTAAATAATTGTCCCCTGGGGCAGGACCCGGGTCCCCAAACACTTTTTATGACAATAACTTGCATATAAGCCTTTAAAATGAGCACTTTTGGTTTTTCATGTTAGTGTCCAATAGACTTTAACGGGGTTCTGCGGCTTTCGAATTTGCCGCGAACACCGCATAATGTTCGTTGTTCAACGAATGCCCAAACAACAAAAGTTGGGCTCGAACTTATGCTCGGGCAAATGCATTCGCCCATCCCTACCTGTAATACACTCTGAGTACTTACCTGCAGACAGTCAGTTCCCGTCTTCACCTGCCTACTGACCGGCCAATTCCTGCTCACACTTATATGCTGACCATCCAGTGCCTGCTTATCATCTATCTGCTACCAACCAGTACTTCTTCTTCTGGCCTGCTTCTTGTCTGCTGCTGTCCAACTAGTTTACCCTGTCATGGTATGCTGACAGCCTATGTCTGCTCTGGCTTGAACTCCTTTCTCATCTCCACTGCTGGTGAAGAACATCAGACACTTGTGCCACTCCATGCTCTAGCACCATCTGTCCAGTCTACCAGGGGCCTTGAGCCAGAGGTGTAGGAGAGGCTTTCTTCATCACGTCAGGTTCTGTGCCTCTGACTGCTGCACTCTTGAGATTTTAATTGAGATTTATTGATCTCACTGTGTTATTCACTGCTTTCCTGAGGGCATGCTGCAAAGTTATCTGTGTCTAAGAACCTGCACTACATACATTTCTCTAATTCATTCTGTGTTTTTATTTTTCCTATACCTCTCCTGACGCTTTTAAAATATTTCCTCACCATTCATAAAATCACCAGTCATCAGGGGAAGCTCTGACATTAGGAAGCAAAGTTTTGTTCTTTATAAGGATGGCCTCCTCTACAAAGAAACTAAATGCAGAACAAAGTATAGCCTACAAGCAATATTGGTGACTAGATATTTTCCCTCTTCATGCCTTTTTTGGAAACAGCTTCTGTGATGTGATCTTTACTTCAAACAACTGTGCCTTTTTATGGAATACATAGGACCTGTGTTAGTTTAGATAATAAATTGAAGGTTTAAAGTGGGGTTCCACACAAAAAAAAACTAAAAAAAACTACATGAAAAATCCTAAAAAAAAAATACAAAAAAACATTTGGATATTTTTTTTTTTACTTACCTCTAAATGCCTGTTGCTAGGGGGTCCCTCGTAGTCTGCCTCTTCCAGTGCCTGGGCTGGTGACATCACTTCCCCATTGGCACAGGAAGGGCTCAGCTCTGCTCCCTCCCTAAGAACCAGTAACCAGTGACATCACTTCCTGGAGCGGGTGGAACGCACGCTGGCCAGTGGCGAACCAACCTAGCATCTGATTGCCTGCTTTACATCGCGGTCCCGTGAGTAGCGCATAATATGCGCAGGTGACCCTTGGTACCCTAAGGTTTTACACCATATACCTTTTCTTTTCTTTCCTTCTGTGTGGAATGCGAGCTTCTGAGGTCCTCCAAAGGCTCCTTCCGGGTTTTTCCAGCATCAGTTCACCGCTTGCTCTGCATACTATACGGAGAGGTTGGCTGGGAGTCTGTTTACTGTTTCCGCTATGGAAGTTTGCCATCCAACCTAACACCTCTAGTTTGTAACCTTTGTTATTGGTGACTTTTTTATTAATTCATGCAGCATCTTTTCAGAAGATCCCATCATTGTCATTTATATTGGTGTTTGTTAAAATAGGTGAACACTCACACCCATATCCAATTTTTTCGATTTTGGGGGCAGTGATAGGTTTACCCTTATCACTTCACTGTTGCACATGTATATTATGTACACTTTATATATGCTCACACCCTTATCTAATTTTTTGTTTTTGGGGCAGTGATAGGTCTACCCATATCACTTCACTGTTGCACATGTATGTTATGTACACTTTATACATGCTATCATGAGTTATGTTTTTTAACGCTTTTGTGCATGTTTCATTATATGCATAGTGTGGTGTGCTAGGTATATATCCTACCTCATTTATCTTTGATATCAACATTTTATTTATTTTGTTCCCACATTTTTTTATGCATTTGGGTTCTCATTTGGTTTGACACGTTCTCATTTTTACCATATAATTTTTTGTTGCCAGCGCAGTTTTTTGGTTATATATATTATTCAAAGTCTAGCACTTTTTGTTTCTGCTGCTGCAACAGGCTAGTCCGATTAATATTCTATCACTCACTAATTGCGAGCGCTGTTTTTTATGTATATAAACATATTATATATGTGCAGGTGTCCCCTGCCAATGTCTGCCCCCAAAGAAGGTGAACCTACCACACCAGACCTCCCATAGGCAAACACCGCCATGGAGAACCAATCGACCCAAATGGGAGGAACTCAGTGTGGCCACAGAGGGCACACAAAGTGACCAGGCTGCAAATGCATGAAAAGAAAAGAAGTGGGTATATGGAATATAAAGAATATGATTTTTCTAATTATAAGATAAACGAAAAACTTCGAATGAAATGAATATAAGTGTTTTATATATGGATACTCACTTAACCGCTTCCTGACCAACCGCCACAGTTATACTGCGGCAGGTTGGCTCCCCTGCGTGAGCCGTCGTAGCTATACCCAGCCAGAGGTGTGCACCTGCTGCACAGCGGTGGTGCCGGTGCTCATGGCCAACTGTCGTGATGACCACCAGCCACAAGCGATCGTGAAGAGGAGAGACGGAACATGGACGAGTGTGTGTAAACACACACTTCCCTGTTCTGTTCTGACAGGAGTGACAGATCATGTGTTCCTATTAGCTAGGAACCACGATCCATCACTTTCTCCAGTTATTCCCCTCCCCCTTCAGTTAGAATCACCTCCCAGGGAACACAGTTAACCACTCGATCGCCACCTAGTGTTAAACCCTTCACTGCCAGTGACATTTTTACAGTAATCAATGCAATATTATAGCATTGATCGCTGCATTAATGCCAATGGTCCCCAAAAATGTGTCAAGATTGTCTGATGTGTCTGCCATAATGTCGCAGTCATGAAAAAAATCGCAGATCGCCGCCATTACTAGTAAAAAAAAAATAAAATAAAAGTGCTATAAATCTATCCCCTATTTTGTAGACGCTATAACTTTTGCGCAAACCAATCAATATACGCTTATTGTGATTTTTTTTACCAAAAGTGTGTAGAAGAATACATATTGGCCTAAACTGAGGAAAAAAATTGTTTTTTTATATATTTTTGGGGGATATTCGTTATAGCAAAAAGTAAAAAAAATGTGTTTTTTTTAAATAGTCGCTCTGTTTTTGTTTATAGCGCATAAAATAAAAACCACAGAGGTGATCAAATACCACCAAAAGAAAGTTCTATTTGTGGGTAAAAAAGGACCTCAATTTTGTTTGGGTACAACGTCACATGACCGCGCAATTGTCAGTTAAAGCAACGCAGTGCCGAATCCCAAAAAGTGCTCTGGTCAGGAAGGGGGTAAGTTCTTCTGGGGCTGAAGTGGTTAAAATAGTTAAATTCAGGGAATGGGGTGGAGGGCGTCTGAGATGTGGAAAAAGTATATATGAACACAGTAGGACTATACTTAATGACTCTGGGAAGAAGAAAAGGAATAGACAACGAAGTACACATATATGTACATATGAACACATATATGTAAACACATGTACACAAAAATATGTAAATAGAAGCACTATGGGAAAAAAAAGAAGAGGGAAAAAATATATAAGGGGAATTAGTTTGGAAATTTTCATAGTGATAGGGGTTGATAGGGATTGATTATTCAGGTTGTAAAAATAGATAATCCATATGGGATATGATGGGAAAAGGAGAAAGAGGGTTTAAAGTAAAAAAAAAAAAAAAATGAAAAAAAAAAACTAACACGTATCAGCAATGTAATCAAAATGTGCATCCAGAAAAAAAAACCTGAATGCAAATGTCTCTAATGCCCCGTACACACGGTCAGATTTTCCGACGGAAAATGTGTGATAAGACCTTGTTGTCGGAAATTCCGACTGTGTGTAGGCTCCATCACACATTTTCCATCGGATTTTCCGACACACAAAGTTTGAGAGCTGGATATAAAATTTTCCGACAACAAAATCCGTTGTCGGAAATTCCGATCGTGTGTACACAAATCCGACGGACAAAGTGCCACACATGCTCAGAATAAATAAAGAGATGAAAGCTATTGGCCACTGCCCCGTTTATAGTCCCGACGTACGTGTTTTACGTCACCGCGTTTAGAACGATCGGATTTTCCGACAACTTTGTGTGACCATGTGTATGCAAGACAAGTTTGAGCCAACATCCGTCGGAAAAAATCCTAGGATTTTGTTGTCGGAATGTCCGAACAAAGTCCGACCGTGTGTACGGGGCATTACTCAAATGATCTCTTGCGGGTGGCCATTCCTTCAAAGTGCATGCAGCGATGACGTCATAAGCTGCATATAAAGTAAATATCTTCAAAACGGTGCACAGGCTAGAGAGACAACGCATGCTGGGGTTCTTCCAATAAAGTGGGGTTCTTTAAATGGCACTTCCACTGTTAATCCTCTGAACATCCCTTCTCTCTCTTCACAGGTAATCCTGCATTTATATTCATGCTGCTCCCCTCCACCTTGGACTGAATATAGACTGATTGCTTTTCAAATATCTCTTTGGTAGGGATGAGCTTCGTATTCGTATCGAACGCATATTCGACTTGAACATTGTGTGTTCAGTCATTCGATGAATTAGGAATGTTATGGGCCGCTCGCGCCAAATTCGAGTGGCGCGTCATGGCGCATAATTCGCTGCGGCATCGCAGTGCATTGCTAGCTGATGATTGGCAAAGCATGCACTATGACCCGCATGCTTGGCCAATCACAGCGCCGTGTGTACAGAGACAATTATGGCTCAGGGGGTTTAGTACACGCCCCACACTATATAAGGCTGCCTGCGTGGCGGCCTTGTGTAGTGTGTTGCGGTGGAGAGAGATAGATAGACAGAGAGACAGTGTCATTTGATTTAAGTTAGATAGAGTAGGCAGGTCGAGTCAGTTAGATGCACTTACAGTGTATTGTGTATATATATATATATATATATACATCCCAGGTATTATATATAAATATATATATATATAGATAGATATATATATATATATATATATATATATATATATATATATATATATATCTATCTATCTATCTATCTATCTATCTATCTATCTATATATATATATATATATATATATATATATATATATATATATATATATATATATATATATATATATATATATATATATCTCTATATATATATATAGATATATATATATATATATATCTATCTATATATATATATATATATATATATATATATATATATATCTATCTATATATATATATAGATATATATATACACTGTATTCAGTTTAGCTAGATCCATTCCTGTTATTCTCTTCCTAATTTACTGACAGGCAGGCAGGTGTTTTTACAGTATTTCCAGTTAGTGTACTGTGTACAGTTGCACCTACAGTATAGCTACCTGAAGACAAGTGCAGGTGTTCTCATACTAATAATACAACAGGCAGGCAGTTGATTCTGCTAGCTGCAGTATAATCAGTATATATATATATATATATATATATATATATATATATATATATATATATACATCCCAGTTTTGTGCAGCTACATCTCACTGCAGGCCATTAGTATTTCTGGAAGGCCATCAAGGAGAGGCAGACAGTCACAAGCCAATAAAAGAGGGCAAGCAGGCTCTGTGTCTAGGGGCAACAGTGCTGGTCGTGGACACGGTGCATCCTCAGCAGCACGTGGCCGTGGCCTTTTTTTCGGCAGCTGGCCGTGTTGATCTGCAACATGCAGAAGACTTGGTCGAGTGGATGACCAAGCCGTCCTCATCCTCCTCATCCTCTCTCACCCAGGCTCAGGGTACTTTGTCTGGCAAAGCAGCTGCCAATGCGGCCTCTTCCCTCAGCTCAATGGCATCAGTCACTCCTTCCCTAGCCCTACCATGTCCTCCTGAGGAGTCCCCTGAACTGTTTGACCACAGTGTTGGGTACATGCTCCAGGAGGATGCCCAGCGTTTTGAAGGCTCCGATGATGGCACTCAGCTAGAGGAAGGCAGTAACGTGAGCCCAGACAGAGAGGTTGCCCAAGAAGGACAGCAATCTGGCAGTCATGTTCCTCCTGCTGCAGCATACTGACAGGTTTGCTCCAGTGATGAGGAGGGAGGGGAAGATGAGGTCACTGACTCCACGTGGGTGCCTGATAGGAGAGAGGAGGAGAAGGAGAAGGAGGCACATCAACAACGAGGCAGGATGCCCTCCAGGGGCCAGCTTAAGGGCAGCACACTGACTGCATCACACTGCAGACCTCCGTATGTGCAGGGCGCTGTTGTCTCTGCATATTATTCCAAAAGTTCTTTGGTGTGGGCCTTTTTTGAGACGAGTGCGTCAGATCGCATCGCTGCTATTTGCAACATATGTCTCAAGCGTATCTTGCGTGGCCAAAACATCTCCCGCTTGGGCACCACATGCTTGACCAGACATATGTTGACCTGCCATGCAGTTCGTTGGCAAGCGTACCTAAAAGATTCACACCAAAGAACAAAGAGGACCTCTCCTTTCTCCTCATCAGCTGGGATCTCCAACCCCACTATACCTTCAGTCCTCTCTGAGACCTGCACTGAGAGGAATGAAGGTGTAGAATTAGGTGTGTCACAGCCAAGTACTTGTGGGCAATCTGCTATCGGTACACCAACGTCAGATTGTACCAAGCAAATTTCCCTGCCCCAGCTGCTGCACCGCAGAAAGAAGTTCACTCCCAGCCATCCACATGCCCAGCGGTTGAATGCTTGGCAAAATTGCTAGCACTTCAATTGCTACCTTTTCAGTTGGTAGACTTTGCCAACCTTCCATGAGTTTGTGGAATGTGCGGTTCCTCAGTGGCAGGTACCCAAACACCACTTTTTCTCATGGAAGGCGATTCCAGCTCTCTACCAGCATGTGGAAGGCAATGTCTTGGCCTCGCTGGACAGGGCGGTCAGTGGTAAGGTGAATATTACTGCTGACTCATGGTTCAGCAGGCATGGACAGGGACGTTACCTAAGTTTCACGGCACACTGGGTGACTGTGCTGGCAGCTGGGAAGGATGGAGGACAAGGTGCAGTAGTGTTGGAGGTTGTTCCGCCACTACGCCTCCAAAATACTACTACTGGTGAGTCTGACACACCTCTCTCCTCCACCCCTCCTCTTTTTCTTCCTCCATGGACTCTTCCTGTGCTTTGTCCTCGGAACCAGCGGTGCTCCATAGGCGTTCAAGGGGCTACACAAGTATGCAGGCCAAAAGATGCCATGCGGTGCTTCAGCTGGTGTGCTTGGGGGACAGGAGCCACACTGGGGCAGAGGTTCTGTGAGCTCTGCAGGGGCAGGTTCAGAGGTGGTTGACCCCATGCCAACTTAAGGCAGGAATGGTGGTTTGCGACAATGGCACCAACCTCCTCTCTGCCCTCCGACAGGGACAAATGACCCATGTGCCCTGTTTGGCTCACGTCCTTAACTTGGTGGTGCAGCGGTTCTTGGGCAGGTACCCAGGCTTACAGGATGTCCTGAGGCAGGCCAGGAAAGTCTGTGTGCATTTCCGCCGGGCGTACAATGCCAGTGCTGACCTCCAAAAGGAATTTAACCTGCCCAAGAACCATCTAATCTGTGACATGCCCAGCAGGTGGAACTCAACGTTTGCCATGCTGCAGCGGCTGCACATGCAGCAGAGGGCCATCAATGAGCATCTGTGTGACTATGGCACCAGGACAGGGTCAGGGGAGCTTGTTTTTTTTTCCCCACGCCAGTGGGCCATGATCAGGGATGCATGCACTGTCCTGTCTCCATTTAAGGAGGCCATGAGGATGGTGAGCAGTGACAGAGCATGCATCAGTGACACTGTCCCCCTTGTCCACCTGTTGGAGCACACGCTGCGTGGAATAATGGACAGGGCACTTGAGGCAGAACAGAGGCAGGAAGAGGAGGACTTCCTTAGCTCTCAAGGCCCCCTTTATCCACACAATGTTCCTGCATGCCCGCCAATCACACAGGAAGAGGAGGAGGAGGAGGATTGTGTCAGCATGGAGGTGGAGCCTGGCACTCAGCATCAGCCTTTAAGGGATCATTTACAGTCCCAAGAAACCCATGGACTTGTACGTGGCTGGGAGGAGGTGGCTGCGGATCATGTTGTCCTTAGTGACCCAGAGGACTCCGGACCGAATGCCTCAGCAAACCTACGCTGCATGGCCTCCCTGATCCTGCAAAGCCTGCAGAAGGATCCTCATATTCGTGGTATCAAGGAGAGGGATCATTACTGGCTGGCAACCCTCCTTAATCCACGTTACAAGGGTAAGGTTGCAGACCTTATCTTTCTGTCGCAGAGGGAACAGAGGATGAAACATCTTCGGGAGGCCTTGCAGAAAGGTCTGTGCAACGCGTTGCCAGAGACTGGGAGGTTACAAACTCCTGTTCCTGGACAACGTGTTGCTGAGGCTTTAGTCAGTTAAAGAAAGAGAGGTGGAGAAGGTGTCTGTCTGACCGATTCAGACAATTTTTTAGTCTGCAGCCCCAAGATATGATCGGTTCCAGCAACCATCGTCAGCATCTGTTTTACAGATGCAGGAATACCTAGGGACAAGATCTGACTTGGACACCTTTCCCACCGAAAATCCTCTGGGTTACTGGGTCTTGAGGATGGATCACTGGCCAGAGCTTGCACAGTATGCAATTGAGCTACTGGCCTGTCCTGCATCCAGCGTTTTTTCTGAATGCACATTCAGTGCTGCTGGAGGCTTTGTAACCAATCACAGGGTGCGCTTGTCCACCGACTTGGTCGATCAACTGACCTTCATAAAAATGAATCAGTCTTGGATCACCACCAGATACCAAGCACCTGATGCTGATGTAAATGAATAATTTTTTTTTTAAATGTCAGATTCCTTCAAGACTTCCTATGCTGATGCTGAGTGACTATCCTGTTATGATGAGTGACTATCCTCTTCCTCCTCAATAATCATCCTGATAGCTTGTAAGAATATTTTTGTTTCTGGGTGCCGCCACCAGTGGCTAAGGCCCAACTTTTCTGCCCCTGTTTAACAGGGGCGTGTAATTACAATTTTTGATTCAATACTTTGCAGCAGGGCTCGTTCCTGCGCTCCAACTAGAGTATTTGTGAGGGGTTGCAGTGTTGTGGCACCAGTGCCTAAGGCCCAATTTTTTAGTCCCTGTTCAACAGGTGCATGTACCGTATTTATCGGCGTATAACACGCACAGGCGTATAACACGCACATTCATTTTAAGAGGGAAGTTTCAGGAAAAAACTTACATTTTTAATAAGGAACTTTGAAGCAAAATAAGGGTCAGTGCCCATCTGCAGCCTCACCTTTGCCTTCAATGCAGCCTGATCAATGCCCATCTGCAGCCTCATTAGTCCACATCAATGCAGCCTCATTAGTCCACATCAATGCAGCAGCCTCGCCATTGCCATCAATGCAGCAACCTCGCCATTGCCATCAATGCAGCAGCCTCGCCATTGCCATCAATGCAGCAGCCTCGCCATTGCCATCAATGCAGCAGCCTCGCCATTGCCATCAATGCAGCAGCCTCACCACTGCCATCAATGCAGCAGCCTCACCACTGCCATCAATGCAGCAGCCTCACCACTGCCATCAATGCAGCAGCCTCACCATTGCCATCATTGCAGCAGCCTCACCACTGCCATCAGTGCAGCCTGATCGATGCCCATCTGCAGCCTAGAGGGGACAGGGAGGGGGGCGGGACGAGTGCCGACAGATTACATACAGTGAGAATCTCCTATGATAGACAGAACAGTGGTCCAATGGCGGCCCAGGAGATGGGACTTTCTATTACAGAGGCCGCCAAGTAAACAGGAGATTCTCTGACGGCGCTCGTCCCACCCCCCTCCCTGTCCCCTCAGAGGCAGCTAAAATTAAAGTATTGGCGTATAACACGCACATGCTATTTGCACCCGATTTTCATGGTGAAAAAGTGAGTGTTATACGCCAATAAATACAGTAATTGCAATTCTTGATCTAATATTTCACAGCAGGGCCCGTTCCAGCGCCCACCAAGAGTAACTGTGAGGACTTACAGTGTTGTGGCACCAGCACTACCACCACCTTGACCAAAGGTCCAATTTTTCTGACCCTGTTCGACAGGGGCATGTAATTACAATTCTTGATCTAATATTTCACAGCAGGGCCCTGTGAGGGCTTACAGTGTTGTGGCAACACCAACACCTAAGGCCACAATTTCTGCAGAGTATATAGGGCAGGCCCCTATTTACAAACGACTCCTACTTGCAAACGGAAGTAGACAACAGGAAGTGAGATGAAATCTACCACTAGGAAGGGAAATTCTCTCCTGTAAGAGTTAATATGGGAAAAATGTTGCTCCTTTCCACTGATGCTTCATCACCAATCCTTGTTTCACTAAAAACCCCAAATTTTCAAAAAACATTTGTCATTGGGACACAAAGTGAGATGAAATCTTCTGAAGAGGAGCACAGACAGCAAAACAAATGTCACAGGGGTGATAACCCTTCCCTATGTTTTCCAAAAAGCTTAAAATAGATTTTTTGGCTGGAGCTAAACACTTTAAAAATGTACCAGTTCAAAATTACAAACAGATTCTACTTATCAACAAACCTACAGTCCCTGTCTTGTTTGCACCGCCTGTATACTGCTGTTCAAAGAGCCTGGGGCCCCACGCCTTTCCTTTTTTTAAATTTGGGTGCGGGGTTCCCCTTAATATCCATACAAGATCCAAAGGGCCTGGTAATGGGCTGGGGGGGGTACCCATGCCGATTGTCTCACTGATTTTCATCCATATTACTGGGACCCGACATTACATTAAAGCCGTAAGCAGTTTTAAATGACTTTTATTCCTTTAAAAATGTCATTTTGTGCAGGGACTGTTCTAAGCACGGGAAACATGCGCCACTTTACATGCATATTATAGACTCCACACAGGTACAATATTTAAAGGAATATTTCACTTTTTTTTTCACTTTAAGCATCATTAAAATCACTGCTCCGAAAAAACGTCCGTTTTTAAAACTTTTTTTTGCATTGATACATGTCCCCTGGGGCAGGACCCGGGTCCCCAAACCCTTTTTAGAACAATACCATGAAAATTAGCCTTTAAAATTAGCACTTTTGATTTCGAACATTCAAGTCCCATAGACTTCAATGGGGTTCTAACGTTCGTGTGAAGTTTTGGTCCGTTCGCAGGTTCTGGTGCGAACCGAAACGGGGTGGGGGGTGTTCGGCTCATCCCTCCTCTTTGGTAATCCTGCATTTATATTCCTGCTGCTCCCTTCCACCTTAAACTGAATATACACTAAACTGACTGCTTTTCAAATGTCTCTTTGGTAAACTTTGCATTTATGTTACTGCTGTTTCACATCCATCTGTAGCCATGTTCACATTATTTTGATGTTTGTTTTGTTCTGAAGTCTCTTACCTAAATTATGTACTGCCTTATCCTTACAATTCTACCCTATTTGTCCTCTTGCAATTTGATTATGGTGTGAAAAGTTTGGTGTGTCAGCTGTGTGCCTGATATTAACTCCTGATTGATTGTTAGGCAAATTCCATCCACACTCACCACAGTATAAAACAAGAGCACCTTTATGGGGGACAAATACTAATAAAACCCCCAGGGTGATGAGACATGTCCCCTCATATAAATCGTACTCTCATATTACCTCCCTCACGCTTCTGCTTCTCCTAACCTCTGGCGATATATCCCCAAACCCTGGGCCTCCCTTTTTTAACTGTACCCAACTCACCTATCACCATCACCCCACATTCTCTGGCAGTAGTCGCAATCTTCGCAATTTAGTTTCAATTTCTCTTCTTCCCAAAACCAGCCTCCCCTTCTCCTGTGCCCTGTGGAATGCCCGCTCTGTCTGCAACAAACTCACCACTATTCAACCCTTCTTTTCTTTATTCTGCTACTGACCATCTCTATGACAAAATCTCACCGCTGTCCTGCCCCAATCTAGCCACTTCTGTCTACAATAGATCCCTGTCCTCCACCATGGACGAACTCACCCTCCTCAGTACACACAGAACCAGGCTTAGACCTCTACAACCCTGGAAACAGATGCCACCAGAAGTCTCAAAAAACGTAACCTCGCTCTTGAACATCTGTGGCGTAAGACTAATGCCCCGTACACACGGTCGGATTTTCCGACGGAAAATGTGTGATCCAACCGTGTGTGGGCTCCATCGGACATTTTCCATCGGATTTTCCGACACACAAAGTTTGAGAGCAGGCTAAAAAATTTTCCGACAACAAAATGCGATTGCGTCAATTCTGACCGTGCATGGACAATTCCGACGCACAAAGTGCCACGCATGCTCAGAAGAAATTCTGAGATGGAACAGCTCGGTCTGGTAAAATTAGCGTTTGGAATGGATAGAGCACTTTCGTCACACTGCAATGTTTTAAATTGTTTAATACAGCGCACTCTCTTCTTCTTAATAATGTGAGAAGAATGAAGTAGTTTTGCTGCTCATATTCACACAGACTTCTCACAAACTTCTTTCTTTCTTATTTATCATGATTCCCTCAATATATTTTGATTTGTCACATCTGACCAAATTTCTTTTGTGTTGTTTTATTTTTGTTTTGTATTTTTTTCAAGGCTGATTTTTTTTTTTTTTTTTTGGGGTTTTACTACATAATATTTTTGTGTGTGTTTTGTGTGTCAAGTTACCACAATGCCATTGATATCTTGTATTATTTAATCTCAAGGAGGTTGCTTGGTGTTGGTGTCCCTTGTTAATTTCACATTGTATTTTTGAAATGTACGTGCCTCCTCATAAACAAACTGTCCTTTTTGAAGGAAAACACACATAGGCGAGTATAATTGAAACAAAAAATCCTTTATTAAGGGCTCAGAACCAAACAAAGAGGGAGGCAACGCTGGAGAAACAGCAGAAATTGGCGAAGCCTTTGACCCCCAGGGCACACATCAATTCTTTTCCAGCAAAATTGGTGGCCTGTGGAGTCCATATCTAAGGGAGTGCAGTCTGGTCCAGAAGTCCCAGAGATCATGAAAGCAGCAGATGACATGTATGTCCCCAGGCTGTGGTACTACAAGAGGCTGCATATTTTGCCAGACCAGACTGAGCCCAAGGCCATCACTCTCTGGTCTTCCTTCCATGTTTCCTTCCCGGCTGTGGATCTGGTGTTGGAGGAGTAGGACCTGGAGGAGGAGGAGGAGAAGGAGTAGGAGTAGGACCTGGAGGAGGAGGAGGAGGACTATGTGTGAGGTCACAAATGTGGGTAGCATGTTATTTGGCCCCTCAACCCCTTATTGAGAGCTTCCAAAATTAAGGACTCACACAGGAGTCGTTGGCCCTCCTCCATCTGCATCATTTTGCAGGCAGTTATGCCAGCAAAGTCCTTTGCTGGCATAACTCAGGGCCTTCGTAGCCTTCCAAAATAGGCTTATGGCAGCCTCCTCCAGGTTACTCCTCTTCCTGCCACTTTGTCTTTGAGGATGTAGGGGAGGGACCTGGATATCAGGCAGCCTGCTTGGCCCGGCCACCTCCTGGCTGAGACTTCCCTGTGTATGAAAAAGGGACATGGTTTTAGTTTTTGCATCATCAATCACAATCACAGATTAGTACTCCAAACTAACATCTAGTTAACATCATTGATTGGACAACCATGAAGATTTATAGGAATGCTATACCTGGCTCAAGCTGGGCTCCTCCACATGTTGCTGCCTGGAAGGCCCAGGTTGGGCGTCAGAAGCCTCAGCTGGGGGGAAGGAAGCGTGGAAGGAAGAGTGGAGAGTGCTGGCCTGGGTTCAGTCTGACCTGCCAGAAAATGCAGTCTGTCATAGTACCACAGCCTGGGGACATAAATGTTATCTGCAGCTCCTGATCTCTGGGAATCCTGGACCTTCTTGTGCTCCCTTAGATAAGTGCTCCTCAGGCCACCAATTAGGATCTTCAAATAGGTGATGTCTGCCGTGGGGATCACTGTCTTCACAAATTCCAACAAATTATCCAGCACTGCCTTCCTCTTTGTTTGGTTCTTATATTCAGGGTGGTTTATCTCCCATAGACAGGGCAGCTCCCTGAAGATTGGCATAAAGTCCTCATCTTTCAAGATATCCATTTTCACTGCAAGACAAACCCTAATGTCAGCCTAAAGTCTTCTAAACTTGTGCAAATACAGGCCTCAGTCTAGAAGCAGTATAGGCCCAATGTTAAATCTTACCCTCGGTATCATGATCGGCGCCTCCGTTACTCCTTCCTCCGCTCACAGATCGTACGTACTACGCACGCGTGTTACGCTTTATAAACACTGCGCATGCGTGAAACTCCGCCCGCCCCTTACGTTCTTTCTAGTCTATTGCTCACCCCTTCTCGTTCGTCACAGTGGGGAAGAGCACATGGCGGAGACACAGCAGGTGGCAGATAATTACACCAACGAGGAGGAGGAAAGCCCGGAGGCAGAAACGTCCCGATCCAGAAGGAGACGATTTAAGGCATCAAATATGTCCTTTGGGGAGATGTTGGAGATGGTCGACATCCTGAAGAAGGCCGACTATGACGGGAAGTATGGATCTTACCCCAACCCCAATGTCAGAAAGGCCAAGAAAATGGCGAAAGTGGCCAAGAGTCTGCACCAGAATTTCAGAGTACGACGATCGAAGGATCAGTTCAGGAAACGGTGGTCGGACCTCAAATTAAGAGAGCACGAGCAGTACCGAAAGATCTGGAGAGTGCTGCAAAAAAGTAAGTAGTTGTGCTGTGTTCCTATTATTTTTATGTTTATTACGTTCGTGCTGCTCCATGTGCTTTTCTTAACTGTTATCCAGTTTAAAATGTCAACTTTCATGTTCATAGGCACATTATTTGTTCGTATCAAACATTTTTCGTTCGGCCTAGAAAACACCATTGTTTTGGCCATATGCATTTGCCCACATTTTTTAGGTCCTACTTGTCTGAAAATAATTTGGTTGTGTAGATGGGTTCGTTACTAGAATGAAATGCAAACTAGATTCTGTGTAAGGAGAGGACACTCAGCAGCTGTTTACACATCTGGACGCTGGAGAACTAGTGGGACACAAGAACACCCTTTTTATTAGGGGGCCCACACAGGTGCTCCAGTGTATACTATAGGGATGTCTCCATCTGTGAAGCTTGTACAAAACAGGTAAAATATTGAAGCTTGACAAAGGACAAGAAAAATGCAACATCTTGGAACTCTGCCAAAACAGACAATCGTACCCCACTTCCAAGCAATGTTTCATATTTATAGTTCTGCCATCAAATATCTGTGTGCTAAGTATACCTATTTTTTTTTACATAGGTGATAAAAGACTCGGAGGACACTCCTCATCCGAGGAGACCAGAGACCCCCTACCTCTAGAAGAAGGGGAAATCCACCCAAGCCAAGCAGAGCAGGAGGAGGAAGACGTGGTGGAATTTGGCACCACAACAGGTGAGTGTAGCGACCACAGGCTCAGGTAAGAGATGGATGCCGGCATATTTATAATACATTGTGTTTTTTGGTTTCTATCTTTTAAGGTGATCGTGATGTTGTGGATCCAGATCCTTTCACCTCAGAAAGTGCGCAGATCCTGATCAAGGAGATCATGGGGTGTAATAGGGACATGGAAAACATCCAGAAAAACATCAATGATGTTCAACAAAAAATGAAGAACATCATTGATGTTTTAGGGAGAGTTTAAAACCCCTCCAAATTCCTTTGGTTTTTTGTGTGCTAAAAATTATTGACATTTTTTGACAAATTTGAGAAAAGCCAAATTTTGAAGATGCACACAGTGTGTCAACATGTGCTATCTGCCATCATGGGAGATCAATGTAGGCATTTTGGGGGTGCAACCCCTTCCTCAATAATAAAGTAGCTGTGAGGAAGGGGTTGCACCCCCAAAACATGTTCCTTGATCCCCCGTGATGGCAGGTAGCATAAATTTGTGTGCATCTTCAAAATTTGGCTTTTCCTGGGGTGACTTCACCCCATCTGAACACAATATCAAACACAGTTTGTAAATACTCATGTCTGATATTGCCTTCAAGTTCTACCAAATGTGAGCTTTGTAAGTTTAAGATTTGTGTCTTTCTTGTTGGTTTTAAACATGCCTGTTTTATCTTAAATGGACATTTCTACTTTTTCTAATGTGACCCCAAAAATTGTTATACAACAAACATGTTGTTTTGTTTTAAAAACCTTTTCTAAATGCACATGTGATTGTGCTGGTATTAAAAAGATTGATAATCAAGAATGTGTGGATTATTGTTTCAACGCTCCAACACTTTTGTGGTGTTCTAATTGGTGTTTTCTGTGACAATGGGTGTTATTTCCTAAGGGCAAATCCACTTTGCACTAAAAGTGTAGTTTCAAGTGCACTTGTAGTGCAAAGTGTCTTTGCCTTTAGTAAATAACACCCAACAGTGCTTTGTAAGGTTACACAATCACGCCATTTTCAGGACTCATCACATTTCTGTCAGGGTCAGCTAAAACAAACACAAGCGTTAAATGTCACCAAAGATTTGAGTAGTTATTTGTTTTTTTTTTATTTGAAAAAGGTTTCAGACATTGTCTGGCATATTGATAGCCCCCCTACCTGCAAAGAATTCAAGGTATCTTAGCTGGACATCACAGGCACTCAGGGGGGGCAAGCCAGGATGGCCACTTTCAAGCGCCGTCAGGGTTGTTTCATTTTGAATTCCAGCCTCAGGCCCAACTGAGCCAGCATAGTTGGCAGAATGTTGCCATAAAAAGTTGTGTAGAACACAACACGCCAGGATTATATGATTCAGTTTATACTCCGCCATATGTATGGGTGTAAGAAGTAGGCGGAACCAGCTGGCCATGATTCCAAACGTGTTCTCCACCACTCTTCTGGCTCTGGCCAGCCGGTAATTAAAAAGCCTCTGGTCCGGGGTGAGGGTCCTCATAGGGAATGGCCGCATAAGATGGTCCCCCAGTGCAAACGCTTCATCCGCCACGAAGACGAATGGGAGTCCTTCCACATTGTCCTCTGGAGGTGCCAAGCTGCCATTCTGGAGACGCCTGTAGAACTCCGTCTGGGTGATGACTCCACCATCGGACATCCAGCCATTCTTCCCCACGTCCACATACAGGAACTCATAAGTAGCCGACACCACCGCCAACATCACAATACTATTGAACCCCTTATAATTATAATAGTACGACCCTGATTTGGGTGGTGGGATGATGTGGACGTGTTTCCCATCAATTGCCCTTCCGCAGTTAGGAAAGTCCCACCATTGGGCAAAGTGGGAGGCCACTGTCTGCCATTCCTGTGACGTGGAAGGAAACTGTGGAGTCAAACAAAAAAAAATTTAGTCATTTTGCACATAAACAGGGAAAGCTGATTAGACACAAACATTCTTGGCCAACATCAAGATAACATTTATTTGAGGGAATTTTTGAAGACCAAAGTATAAAGTACACCTATCAGATTCCCCCTCCCCCCCCTCTCATGGGCCATTTCTAACAATTATAGGGGGGGAACTCTTGGACAGGTAACCCTCTCCATTTCATTGAGAGATGAATGCCTAAATAATGGGTATTACTTTGAACAGCCCCTCCTTAGTTACACTATTGGCAGCCCACTGGACAGGTAAGAAGTGTCATAATACAAAGATATAAATACACATTGTACACATTTGAGCACATTTAGACATTCTGCTATTACCTATCAAGATAATAATAGTATACAGAAACTTTAAACAGTACCATTTGAAACTATTCAGGCAGGCCTTTGCACTACATGCTTTGGGGAATTCATCCATAAATCTGACCACAAAAGAGGTGGGTATAGTGTGTATGGGTTTGGCAAAGTCAGCAGATAGATGATTGAGGATAGATAGAGAATTGTTATCAGCTGACTTAGCAGTTAGGAGAGGGAGGGCTAAAAATGATTTGGGGACCCCCAAAAAAAGGCTCTGGCACTCTGCCTGAATTTAAAGCACAAATCACATTTAAAAACATTTTAGGGGGTGTTTGGGGTAAAGCACTACTATGGAGCTGATAAAATACATTGTTAAGTGACTACACAAGGTGAATATAGGGCCAGGAGACCATGCTGGGGTGGTAAGTGAAGGCAAATATGTATGAAGGACAACAAAAAAAAAATTACATAAAAATACAGCATGCATGAGGACAAAGGGGACATTCAGGGAACGAGGAAAGAAATGCAATACCTTAGCAAACATTCCATACAATAACATGTGGTATTAAAGGATAAAAATATTACCTTAATATACTCCTTCTGCAGGACCTGGATGATGGCAGAACAGGTCTCTGGGATAATGATCCCCAGAGCCTGCGGGGAGATGCCTGTCGAGAACTTCAAGTCCTGCAGGCTTCTCCCTGTCGCCAAGTACCGCAGGGTGGCGACTAACCTCTGCTCCGGAGTGATGGCTTGCCTCATGCAGGTATCCTGCCTGCTAATATAAGGGGTCAGTAAAGCCAACAAACGGTGAAATACGGGGTCCGTCATCTGGAGAAAGCTCCTGAAATCATCAGGATTATTCTCACGGATCTCACGGAGCAAAGGCATATGACAGAACTGGTCACACTGAAGCAACCAATTCTTGGTCCATGAACTCCTCCCCACCCTGTTCATGGACTGGACTTGTGTCAAGGTAAGGACCCCAACACCAAGCCCCCGCACAGCACGAACTCTACGAGGAGTACGTATACGCAACATGGCTAGAAAACGGTCGGCTGCTCAGAACGAAGTAACAGAATGCACTGAAGAACAGCAAGGCCTGTGAAGAGCGACCTGAAAAACAGTAACGAGCAGACAAGATCGCACTGAATAGTACAATACGAACTGACTGCACGCACTGAAGAGCAGATACAAACCCACAAGCACAAACTGAACAGCAGAAAACTATCTGAAAACCACGAGTCTGAAAAAGCACGAATCGTCTCTCACCAAACTTTTACTAACACGAGATTAGCAAAAGGAGCCCAAAGGGTGCTGCGCTTGGTTCTGAACTGGCCTTTTCTAGTCTCGTCGTACGTGGTATACGTCACTGCGTCCTTGGCGATCGGAAATTCCGACAACTTTGTGCGACCGTGTGTGCGCAAAACAACTTTGAGCCAACATCCGTCGGAAATAATCCATGGATTTTGTTGTCGGAATGTCCGATCAATGTCCGATCGTGTGTACGGGGCATAAGTCTCTTAAAGACTTCAAACAATACAAATCTGCCCTCCAAAACTATGATTCCTGCCTCATCACTGACAAGCAGACCTATTTTATCACTCTCATTACCACCTGTCACCTACCTATCCCATGCACCTTCCATGTCACTTGCAATTCTACTTCCTCCTCTCCTCTTCCTTTCTCCGCCAGGGTCCCCCTAGGTCAGTGATGGTGAACCTTAGCACCCCAGATGTTTTGGAACAACATTTCCTATGATGCTCATGCACTCTGCAGTGTAGTTGAGCATCATGGGAAATGTAGTTCCAAAACATCTGGGGTGCCGAGGTTCGCCATCGCTGCCCTAGGTTCTGTTCTTGGACCACTCCTATTTTCAATCTACATCTCCCTGGGCCAGCTGATAGCCTCCCATGGCTTTCAATATAATTTATATGCTGATGACACCCAAATTTGTTTCTCCACCCCTCAGCCTACTCCATCAGTGTCCTCATGAATCACTAACTTACTAACAGACATATCAGTCTGGATGTCACAATACTCCCCCAAACTCAACATGCCAAAACCTGAGCTCACAATATTTCCTCCCCCACATGCCTCTTCCCCTGACTTATCTGTCAAGAGCAATGGCACAACCATCCACCCATCCCCGCATGCCAGGGTGCTAGGTGTTATCCTGGACTCTGAACTCTCCTTTCGGCCCCATATCCAATCACTTTTCAAGGCTTGCCGCCTCAACCTCTGCAACATCTCCAAAATACGTCCCTTTCTAACCAATGAAGCCGCAAGGCTCCTGATTCACTCCCTGGTTATCTCTCGCCTTGACTACTGTAACTCCCTCCTCATTGTCTTACTTTTAACTTCCTGGAGGCCTTTTCAAAGTCCTCCAATAGAATTAGCCTCAGCTCTGTACGGAGCATATTAAGTTGATCTATCAATTTTTGAGAAGTATGTGTCATATTTTGCTTTTCTAAAATTTCAATTTGGTTTATGATTCTCGTTGTCTGCTGTTGCCTCAACCTCCTGGTCCTTGCCTCTTGCTGCATCAACACCCCCCTTACAAATGCCTTGTGGGTATTCCACAAGGTGAATGGATACGAAACCGACCCCTTATTGAGTGAGAAAAACTCCTTCATCTGCTGTTCTATGTACAGCTTGGTCGGGCCATGCTGGAATAGCCTGGGGTTGGCTCTCCATATATAAGTGTTTTTAATCGTAGAAGGTTTCCCCACTTTCCACTGGGGCATGATCCGACCAAGTTATACTATGTATTTTAGCAGTTCTACATTTAAACAACAACCGTTTATCAACCAGAAATAGGTCTATTCTGCTGTAAGATTTATGACAGTGGGAAAAAAAAGAGTAGTCTCTGTCATTAGCATTGAGGCATCTCCATGCATCATACAATGAATACTTGCGAAGTATAGGTTGTAGGGTTGGTGGAGATCTTTTAGGATTGGATGTTGAGTCCAGAACAGAGTCAGGCACCATGTTGAAGTCTCCGCAAATCACTGTTGCTCCTTGGCGTATCTGATCAATTTTCTTGAGGACTGAGTGCAGGAATTTGGATTGCCCTGCATTTGGGGCATAAGTGTTTGCCAAAGTGAAAGTTTCAGAGGTAATGTCACACACCATAACTATGTAGCGGCCATGTGGATCCAATAAGATCTTATGCAGAAGGAATGTGATTGTATCCTTAATTGCGATCATCACCCCTTTCGCTTTAGCCTTTGCGTTTGCGCAGAAAATATGGGGGAATCTCGGATGAGAGCATTTAGGTGGTGAATCAATGTGAAAATGGGTTTCTTGTGTGCATAGGATGTCGCTATTTCTTTGTATCGCTTCCTTCCATAAGGACTTCCGCTTGGCGATTAAGTCCCTTAGCATTAATGGTCAGGAAATTCACTGCCATGCATTCGGTTTGTGTGATGGTGTGTATGACTTATAATATGAGTGCCACTTACTTAGTTTAGGTGCCTGACCTGGATGTTGATTTCTTGCGGGACGTTGAGACATTCTGGAGATGACTTTTCTTGAATGATGCGACATCCTCCCAGGTGTGAAGCAATATTCTTGACTGTCGGGATGAGAAAGAAAAAAAAACTTGTAGGAACCGAAGTTCAACATTTGTGGCTGCGTGCCAACTAACAAATATGTTAAAGTGTGACTTTCAGTCACTCAGGTATTAACTTGTGGGTGATAAGTTTAAACAAACTTAACGGAATGGAAATGTGTACTCCAACGCGGATCGTTGGTGATGTATATTGCCCATGCTGATGTCAGTGATGAGTGCGGGCATTCCTGCGGTCAACCGTGCGCCATTCTGGACCCGGGCTTGTGTTGGGGCTTCTTGACCGAGGGGGTGACTGGTTGTCTGAAATTATCCCCCAAGAGCTGAGTAGCGCCATGCCTTTAGCTAGGGAGTCCATCACATACTCCTTGCCTTCTTTTGTTACTATCAGTTTGGTTGGAAAGCCCCATTTATACCCAATCTTGTGGTTTCTGAGTGCTTTAGTTAGGGTTGACATATTTCTCCTTTTTTGCAGCGTGTATTGTGATAAGTCTGCGTAGAATTGCAGGTTTGAATATGGCGATGGAATCGCTTCCTTCTGCCTTGCAGCTGCCATTATTCTTTCCTTGGTGTGGTAGAAGTGTAAGCGCAGGATCACGTCCCGCGGTATGTCTTCACCTAGGTAGGCGGGTTTAGGTAACCTGTGAATTCTGTCCACCGTTAGATCTAATGTCGATAGTTCTGGTAAAATGGCTGTGAATAGCTGGGTGGCATAATCCCTCAAATCTTGTTGTTTAACGGTTTCTGGGACCCCTCTGATCTTCAGGTTATTTCTTCTGGATCTGTCCTCCATTTTGGCTTTAATCCCTTCTATATCTTTATCTTTAGCTTCATTTGGATCTACCAAGTTGTTTATTGTTGTGGCGTATTCCCCCATTTTATGTTCTATATGGGTCACTTTGTTAGTTACCGATTTGATCTCATTACTAAATTTGTGCATACAGGAAGTGATCCTCTCAGTGACACTAACATCTCTTTTAACATAGTATCTATGACAGGCTGGCCGTTTGTAGGGAATGTATCAATGGAGTCAGGCAGCTCCCTGGTATCACCTGAGTCAGGGGGAGAGCTCACCTCAGTGCTGTCATCCATGGCATCCGCCTTGAATCTGGATTTCTCCGGACTCCCTGTTGATGGGGTAGCTGGGGGAGACCTTGAGTCTTTAGGAGGGCTGCTTCTTTTTTGTGTTTTCAGCTGCTTGCAGTTGTTTTTAGCCGCGGATGTCGGCGTGGATGCCGAGCCGGCGCCATCTTGCCTGGCCTCATAGGAGTAAAACTCCGTCAGACGCATCGGCCGGTTCCCCTCCTTTTTTCTTCTGCCCATTATATGGTTACGTTCCCCGGGTTCGTGCAGACCGGAACGCCGAGGTTTGGGCTCAGGATCGGTCCCCGGCAAGGTGCTGTAAGCCGCGTTGTTCCCGCTGGTGCTGGAGCTCTGCTCTTACATGTCGATCTTGGACTCCGGCTAGCTCCGCCCCCTCATTGTCTTACTTTTAAATAGGCTACCCCCCCTTCAGTCCAGAACCACCAAATTACAAACCACTCAGCGTCTGCTACCTCTCTCTTCCAATCACCCAATAAATTAATGTAAAACGCTAACAATAACTATCAAAGCCATCCACAACTCTGCTCCCAGCTATATCACTAACCTAGTCTCAAAATACCAACCAAATCATCCTTTTTTTTCCTCCCAAGACCTCCTGCTCTCTAGCTCCCCCATCACCTCCCCCCATGCTCGCCTCCAGAAATTCATCCGAGCACTTGCATCCTTTGGAATTCCCTACCCAAATCTCTACAACTATCTCCAACTCTATCCACTTTTAGGTGATCCCTGAAAACATTTCTCTTCAGAGAAGCCCATTAACTGTACATTAATTTTCTTCATCTGCTCATCCCCCACAGTTATTACCTTTTCTCCAAATTACACAAAGCAATCTCCTGTGCTCAGGAGCTTAGTCCATATGAAAGTGGTGTAGCCAACCCTTTGGATAGAATAGGAAAAGTCATAGGTGCTGAAACATATAGAATATAGCGTTAATGAAAAATAGATGGTTGGGCTGTAAACAGGAAGTACCAGAGACAAAGCTCCCAATCCCTAAATAATGAGACACAAATATAAGAAGAGAGAGAGAGGGAGATCACTCTCTATGGGATGGTGGGATTTTTGAAGGGAGATAGTGTATCTGTAGTGGTAAGCCAATACCGTACAACTTAGTAAAAAATTCAATTTTTATTACAAAAATATTAAAAATGTACATGCATTGCAGACATACAAGAGTATCAAAAAAATGATGACCATACATTGATTAGTTCAAAGAATCATGCGTGATTGGTCAGCCGACATGTTTCGCGAAAGGTTTCGCTTCATCAGGGCATAAACGACATCACAGATTTATTCTATATTGTATAAAGAACAGGTAATGATTACATAATGGCCATCCATGAATGCAAATCAAGAAACATCAAATAAATAGTCTGGTAAGAAATGTAATACTGGTAATGCTCACCTATTGGTGAGCATTACCAGTAGCCATCATAGCCATAGCCAGTAGCCAGCCATAGCCAGTAGCCAGTAACCAGTAGCCATCATAGCCACTTACAGCCCTCAACTATACTAGTGGGCGCTGAGGGTGGAAATGGCACCTTTCGTTGTGGAAAGTGTGAATTCTGTCCATGGATCAAAGAATGCACAGGATGTGCCCTCCCAAGAGGAGGCTTCCACAAACTTAAAGGCTATGCAGACTGCTCGACTGCTGGTATTGTCTATTTGGCCACGTGTCGTTGCGGCGCATTTTATATCAGAAAAAACAAACGCCCCTTTGCTAAAAGAATTCAGGACCATCTATATTACTTGGATGCAGGGCTACTGTATACCCATATCTGCAAACATATTGGTCTCCATCATAGCTTTGATCCCACGTTTGTATCTTTTGTCGCTTTAGAAGTCATTCTGGACTTCGATAGGGGAGGAAATGTCGACAAGAGGATACTCCAAAAAGAGGCCAGATGGATCTTTAGCCAACAGGCTACTCACCCACCTGGCCTCAACACAGCACTTTCCTATAAACCCTTTCTGTGATGATATACCTACCTTTCTAACCAGTCTCACTTTATTCTCTGTTTTTCCCTTTGTTTTCACAAACAACATAACATAGGGATGAGGGGTAATAATGCATTGAGTTTATCAATAATATTTGATGTCTGCCTATACATGCCTGTTTGCTTTAAGGGAACGATCCCTGTATAGGCTTTTGTATATGTTGTATATATCTATATAGCTTTTAATATTGTTTGCAGTCCGTGCGGGACTGCTTAGTGGCTCCTCCTTGCCGATGCCGCTCTGTGCTCGACTGATTTGCATTTAGCCTATGACAGGGGGATCCGGACGTCCCTGTGGTGTGAGGGCAGAACTATTCTTATCCGTTTGTATGCCCTTCACGTCCTCCAACGTGATCTGGTTAATGCGCGCGCATCTCCTTGGGTGAGTGCGCGCGCATCCCCCTCGGGGAGTGTGCGCGCATCACTACAGGGACGTCCGGACTGGAAGAGATGCCGGAGGTCGCAGTGACCTTTTCGCTTCCAGTGGGACCGCACATTTTTAAAGATGGTGAGCGCAGGTGTGCTGTCTGACAGACGCACCCTGTGATTACCCATCTGTTATTGGCAGGCACTTGTCTCCCTCCATTGGAGTATAACAGCACGGCACCCCCTCTTTAGGTAAGCTCCATGCTTATATACTTTTGATACTTATGTTCCCATACTCACTGTTTTACTTTTGGCTGACCTGGTTTTTCTATAGTCATATAATCACCCTTATGGGAGTATCTAGCCATACTGCTTTACCACTGTTTTGTCTGACTATTGGTCTATTCTGGCCCGTTTACGCTGTGCTATTTGGGTTGTTTTTACACATATAATAGACATTTGATTCCCCATGATATAAACATTATGACTTCTAAGCCACATTGTAGGAATTGTTTGCCAACTATAAATTTTATTTATTTTGCCGGGCTTATTAATATACCCCCTAAAGCTCTTCTTGATACATTGATCTAGATTGTTATATATCTATTTTCACCTGATTATAATAGCATCCATGCTTTTCTACAAAATGTGGTCATTTATGTATATGTATATCATATACAGTACATTACTATACAATAGATTCCATTTCCCAGGCCCCCCCCTACTAATTTACTTTATTAATATGTACCTGTGCCCAACTACAATGAGGGACATCCTTTCAGTATTTTTTTGCACTTATATATCTGCTATCCATAGGGGGCACTAAGGAAACTTCCTCTGCTACGTTTCTTTTACCAGATTCTTGCCTTGCTTTATGTGCGGTCCGGTCTCCTTGTCGGAGTTATCCTTTGGGATCTGGCACCCATGGATATTATGCTTCAGCTGGGGTATTAGGTGGCGTTTGGCAATGGTGGTAGCTGATCTGCTCTATAGATCTATACCAATAGGTGAGCATTACCAGTATTACATTTCTTACCAGACTATTTATTTGATGTTTCTTGATTTGCATTCATGGATGGCCATTATGTAATCATTACCTGGTCCTTTATACAATATAGAATAAATCTGTGATGTTGTTTATGCCGTGATGAAGCGAAACATGACGGCTGACTAGGGATGAGCCGAACACCCCCCCGGTTCGGTTCGCACCAGAACCTGCGAACGGACCGAAAATTCGCACGAACGTTAGAACCCCATTGACGTCTATGGGACTCGAACGTTCGAAATCAAAAGTGCTCATTTTAAAGGCTAATTTGCATGGTATTGTCCTAAAAAGGATTTGGGGACCCGGGTCCTACTCCAGGGGACATGTATCAATGCAAAAAAAACTTTTAAAAACGGCCGTTTTTTCGGGAGCAATGATTTTAATGATGGTTAAAGTAAAAAAAAAAAAGTGAAATATTCCTTTAAATATCGTACCTGGGGGGTGTCTATAGTATGCCTGTAAAGTGGCGCGTGTTTCCCGTGTTTAGAACAGTCCCTGCACCAAATGTCATTTTTAAAGGAAAAAATCTCATTTAAAACTGCTTGCGGGTTTAATGTAATGTCGGGTCCTGGCAATATGGATGAAAATCAGTGAGACAAACGGCATGGGTACCCCCCAGTCCATTACCAGGCCCTTTGGGTCTTGTATGGATATTAAGGGGAACCCCGCACCCAAATTAAAATAAGGAAAGGTGTGGGGCCACAAGGCTCTATATACTCTGAACAGCAGTATACAGGCGGTGCAAACAAGACAGGGACTGTAGGTTTGTTGTTAAGTAGAATCTGTTTGTCATTTTGAACGGGTACATTTTTAACGTGTTTAGCTCCAGCCAAAAAATCTTTTTTAAGCTTTTTGGAAAACATAAGGAAGGGTTATCACCCCTGTGACATTTGTTTTGCTGTCTTTCCTCCTCTTTAGAAGATTTCACCTCACTTTTTGTCCCAATGACAAATGTTTTTTGAAAATTTGGGTTTTTTTGTGGAACAAGGATTGGAAAGCATCAGTGGAAAGGAGAAATGTTTTTCCCATATTAACACTTACAGGAGAGAATTTCCCTTCCTAGGGGTAGATTTAATCTCACTTCCTGTTGTCTCCTTCCATTTGCAAGTAGGAGTCGTTTGTAAGTTAGATGTTTGAAAGTAGGGGCCTGCCCTATATACTCAGCATAAATTTGGGCCTTAGGTGTTGTTGTGGCCACAACAACGTAAGCCCTCACAGGGCCCTGCTGTGAAATATTAGATCAAGAATTGTAATTACATGCCCCTGTTGAACAGGGGCAGAAAAACTGGGCCTTTGGTGGTGGTGGTGCTGGTGCCACAACACTGTAAGTCCTCACTCGCTCTTGGTGGGTGCAGAAATGGGCCCTGCTGTGAAATATTAGATCAAGAATTGTAATTACATGCCCCTGTTGAACAGGGGCAGAAAAATTGGGCCTTTGGTGGTGGTGCTGGTGCCACAACACTGCAACCCCTCACAGACACTCTAGTTGGAACGCAGGAACGAGCCCTGCTGCAAAGTATTGCATCAAAAATTGTAGTTACACGCCCCTGTTAAACAGGGGCAGAAAAATTGGGCCTTAGGCACTGGTGCTACAACACTGCAACCCCTCACAGACACTCTAGTTGGAACGCAGGTACGAGCCCTGCTGCAAAGTATTGCATCAAAAATTGTAATTAAACGCCCCTGTTAAACAGGGGCAGAAAAATTGGGCCTTAGGCACTGGTGCTGGTGCCACAACACTGCAACCCCTCACAGACACTCTAGTTGGAATGCAGGAACGAGCCCTGCTGCAAAGTATTGCATCAAAAATTGTAATCACACGCCCCTGTTAAACAGGGGCTGAAAAATTGTGCCTTAGGCATTGGTGGTGCCAAAAATGTTCTTTCAAGCTATCAGCATGATGATTGAGGAGGAAGAGGATAATTACTCAGGGATAGTCACTCAGCATCAGCATAGGCAGTCTTTGAAGGGATCTGAGATTTAAAAAAAAATTATTCGGTTACATCAGCATCAGGTGCTTGGTAGCTGGTGCTGATCCAAGACTGATTCATTTTTATGAAGGTCAGTCGATCGACCGAGTCGGTGGAAAGACGCACCCTGTGATCGGTTACAAAGCCTCCAGCAGCACTGAATGTGCGTTCCGAAAGAACGCTGGATACAGGACAGGCCAGTAGCTCAATTGCATACTGTGCAAGCTCTGGCCAGTGATCCATCCTCAAGACCCAGTAACCCAGAGGATTTTCGGTGGGAAAGGTGTCCAAGTCTGATCTTGCCCCTAGGTATTCCTGCACCATGTAAAACAGACGCTGGCGATGGTTGCTGGAACCGATCATACCTTGGGGCTGCGGACCAAAAAATTGTCTGAACGCATCGGTCAGACGGCCACCTTCTCCACCGCTCCTTCTTTGACTGACCGAAGCCTCAGCAACACGTTGTCCAGAAACAGGAGTTTGTAACCTCCCAGTCTCTGGGAACGCGTTGCACAGACCTTTCTGCAAGGCCTCCCGAAGATGTTTCATCCTCTGCTCCCTCTGCGATGGCAAGATAAGGTCCGCAACCTTACCCTTGTAACGTGGATCAAGGAGGGTTGTCAGCCAGTATTGGTCCTTCTCCTTGATACCACGAATACGAGGATCCTTACGCAGGCTTTGCAGGATCAGGGAGGCCATGCAGTGTAGGTTTGCTGAGGCATTCGGTCCGGAGTCCTCTGGGTCACTAAGGACGACATGGTCCGCAGCCACCTCCTCCCAGCCACGTACAAGTCCATGTGTTTCTTGGGACTGATCCCTTAAAGACTGCTGCTGATGCTGAGTGCCAGGCTCCACCTCCATACTGACACAATCTTCCTCCTCCTCCTCCTCGTCCTCTTCCTGTGTGATCGGAGGGCATGCAGAAACACTGTCTGGATAAAGGGGGCCTTGAGAGCTAAGGAAGTCCTCCTCTTCCTGCCTCTGTTCTGCCTCAAGTGCCCTGTCCATTATTCCACGCAGCGTGTGCTCCAACAGGTGGACAAGGGGGAGAGTGTCACTGATGCATGCACTGTCACTGCTCACCATCCTCGTGGCCTCCTCAAATGGTGACAGGACAGTGCATGCATCCCTGATCATGGCCCACTGGCGTGGGGAAAAAAACCAAGCTCCCCTGACCCTGTCCTGGTGCCATAGTCGCACAGGTACTCATTGATGGCCCTCTGCTGCGTGTGCAGCCGCTGCAGCATGGCCAACGTTGAGTTCCACCTGGTGGGCATGTCACAGATTAGGCGGTTCTTGGGCAGGTTAAACTCCTTTTGGAGGTCCGTCAGCCGAGCACTGGCATTATATGACCGGCGGAAATGCACACAGACTTTCCTGGCCTGCCTCAGGACATCCTGTAAGCCCGGGTACCTGCCCAAGAACCGCTACACCACCAAGTTTAGGACGTGAGCCAAACAGGGCACATGGGTCATTTGTCCCTGTCGGAGGGCAGAGAGGAGGTTGGTGCCATTGTCGCAAACCACCATTCCTGCCTTAAGTTGGCGTGGCGTCAACCACCTCTGAACCTGCCCCTGCAGAGCTGACAGAACCTCTGCCCCAGTGTGGCTCCTGTCCCCCAAGCACACCAGCTCAAGCACCGCATGGCATCTTTTGGCCTGCGTACTTGCGTAGCCCCTTGAATGGCTACAGAGCACCGCTGGTTCCGAGGACAAAGCACAGGAAGAGGCCATGGAGGAAGAAGAAGAAGAGGGGGTGGAGGAGAGAGGTGTGTCACAATCATTAGCATTTTGGAGGCGTGGTGGCGGAACAACCTCCAACACTACTGCACCTTGTCCTGCATCCTTCCCAGCTGCCAGCAGAGTCACCCAATGCGCCGTGAAACTTAAGTAACGTCCCTGTCCATGCCTGCTGGACCATGAGTCAGCGGTAATATGCACCTTACCGCTGACCGCCCTGTCCAGCGAGGCATGGACATTGCCTTCCACATGCCGGTAGAGAGCCGGAATCGCCTTCCGTGAGAAAAAATGGCGTTTAGGTACCTGCCACTGAGGAACCGCACATTCCACAAACTCACGGAAGGGGGCAGAGTCTACCAACTGAAAAGGCAGCAGTTGAAGTGCTAGCAATTTTGCCAAGTTAGCATTCAACCGCTGCGCATGTGGATGGCTGGGAGCAAACTTCTTTCGGTGCAGCAGCTGGGGCAGGGAAATTTGCCTGGTACAATCTGACGTCGGTGTACCAAAAGCAGATTGCCCACAAGTACTTGGCTGTGACACACCTAATTCTACACCTTCATTCCTCTCAGTGCAGGTCTCAGAGAGGACTGAAGGTATAGTGGGGTTGGAGATCTCAGCTGATGAGGAGCAAGGAGAGGTCCTCTTTGTTCTTTGGTGTGGGTCTTTTAGATACGCTTGCCAACGAACTGCATGGCAGGTCAACATATGTCTGGTCAAGCATGTGGTACCCAAGCGGGAGATGTTTTGGCCACGCGAGATACGCTTGAGACATATGTTGCAAATAGCAGCGGTGTGATCTGATGCACTCTGATGCACTCGTCTCAAAAAAGGCCCACACCAAAGCACTTTTTGAATAACGCGCAGAGACTGCAGCGCCCTGCACATGTGGAGCTTTGGGGTGTGATGCAGTCAATGTGCTGCCCTTAGGCTGGCCCCTGGAGGGCATCCTGCCTCGTTGGTGATGTGCCGCCTCCTCCTCCTCCTCCTCCTCTCTCCTATCAGGCACCCACGTTGAGTCAGTGACCTCATCATCCCCTCCCTCCTCATCACTGGAGCAAACCTGGCAGTATGCTGCAGCAGGGGGAGCATGACTGCCAGATTGCTGTCCTTCTTTGGCACCCCCTCTGTCTGCGCTCATGTTACTGCCTTAATCGAGCTCAGTATCATCATCAGAGCCTTCCAAATGCTGGGCATCCTCCTGGAGCATGTACCCAACACTGTGGTCAAACAGTTCGAGGGACTCCTCAGGAGGACATGATGGGGCTAGGGAAGGAGTCACTGATGACATTGAGCCGAGGGAAGAGGCCGCTGCTTTGCCAGACAAAGTACCCTGGGCATGGGTGAGAGAGGATGAGGAGAATGAGTATGGCTTGGTCATCCACTCGACCAAGTCTTCCGCATGTTGTGGCTCAACACGGCCAGCTGCCGAAAAAAAGCCCAAGCGTGTCCCACGGCCACATGCTGATGAGGATGCACCGTCTCCATGACCAGCACTAGACACAGAGCCTGCTTGCCCTCTCTTATTGGCTTGTGACTGTATGCCTCTCCTTCTTGGCCTTCCAGACATACTAATGGCCTGTAGCTGCACTAAGCTGGGATATATATATATATATATATATATATATATATATATGTACTGATACTGCAGCTAGCAAAATCAACTGCCTGCCTGTAGTATGAGAACACCACCAACCTTCTACAGGTAGCTTTAGCTGAACACTGTGAGCTGGACGCACCCCACTAACTTGTAGGTTTAGCTGAACACTGTGAGGTGGACGCACCACACTAACTTGTAGGTTTAGCTGAACACTGTGAGCAGGACGCACCCCAATAACTTGTAGGTTTAGCTGAACACTGTGAGCAGGACGCACTGCACTAACTGTAAATAGTCTAGCTGCCTGACTGTGGTACTAATAGGATCAAAAGAACACCAGTAATTTTCTTCAGGTAGCTGTATATACTGTAACAAGACAAGCCTGCCTGTCAGTAAGAAGATAACAGGAACGGATCTAGCTGAACACTGTGAGGTGGACGCACCACACTAACTTGTAGGTTTAGCTGAACACTGTGAGCAGGACACACTGCACTAACTGTAAATAGTCTATCTGCCTGACTGTGGTACTAATAGGATCAAAAGAACACCAGTAATTTTCTTCAGGTAGCTGTATATACTGTAACAAGACAAGCCTGCCTGTCAGTAAGAAGATAACAGGAACGGATCTAGCTGAACACTGTGAGGTGGATGCACCACACTAACTTGTAGGTTTAGCTGAACACTGTGAGCAGGACGCACCCCACTAACTTGTAGGTTTAGCTGAACACTGTGAGCAGGACGCACCGCACTAACTTGAAGGTTTAGCTGAACACTGAGCAGGATGCACCCCACTAACTTTTGTAGGTTTAGCTGAACACTGTGAGCAGGACGCACTGCACTAACTGTAAATAGTCTAGCTGCCTGACTGTGGTACTAATAGGATCAAAAGAACACCAGTAATTTTCTTCAGGTAGCTGTATATCTGTAACAAGACAAGCCTGCCTGTCAGTAAGAAGATAACAGGAACGGATCTAGCTGAACACTGTGAGCAGGACGCACCGCACTAACTTGAAGGTTTAGCTGAACACTGAGCAGGACGCACCCCACTAACTTGTAGGTTTAGCTGAACACTGTGAGCAGGACGCACGGCACTAACTGTAAATAGTCTAGCTGCCTGACTGTGGTACTAATAGGATCAAAAGAACACCAGTAATTTTCTTCAGGTAGCTGTATATACTGTAACAAGACAAGCCTGCCTGTCAGTAGGAAGATAACAGGAACGGATCTAGCTGAACACTGTGAGCAGGACGCACCACACTAACTTGTAGGTTTAGCTGAACACTGAGCAGGATGCACCCCACTAACTTTTGTAGGTTTAGCTGAACACTGTGAGCAGGATGCACTGCACTAACTGTAAATAGTCTAGCTGCCTGACTGTGGTACTAATAGGATCAAAAGAACACCAGTAATTTTCTTCAGGTAGCTGTATATCTGTAACAAGACAAGCCTGCCTGTCAGTAAGAAGATAACAGGAACGGATCTAGCTGAACACTGTGAGCAGGACGCACCGCACTAACTTGAAGGTTTAGCTGAACACTGAGCAGGACGCACCCCACTAACTTGTAGGTTTAGCTGAACACTGTGAGCAGGACGCACTGCACTAACTGTAAATAGTCTAGCTGCCTGACTGTGGTACTAATAGGATCAAAAGAACACCAGTAATTTTCTTCAGGTAGCTGTATATACTGTAACAAGACAAGCCTGCCTGTCAGTAGGAAGATAACAGGAACGGATCTAGCTGAACACTGTGAGCAGGACGCACCACACTAACTTGTAGGTTTAGCTGAACACTGTGAGCAGGACACACTACACTAACTGTAAATAGTCTAGCTGCCTGACTGTGGTACTAATAGGATCAAAAGAACACCAGTAATATTCTTCAGGTAGCTGTATATACTGTAACAAGACAAGCCTGCCTGTCAGTAAGAAGATAACAGGAACGGATCTAGCTGAACACTGTGAGCAGGACGCACTGCACTAACTGTAAATAGTCTAGCTGCCTGACTGTGGTACTAATAAGATCAAAGGAACACCAGTAATTTTCTTCAGGTAGCTGTAAATACTGTAACAAGACAAGCCTGCCTGTCAGTAGGAAGATAACAAGAACGGATCTAGCTAAACTGAATACAGTGTATATATATATATATATATATGCAACACCTGGGATGCATATATACAATACACTGTAAGTACAGCTAACTGACTGACTGTTCTGCCTAATCTATCTAACTCAAATCAAATGTCACTGTCTGTCTCTCTCTCTCTCTCAATGAACGCCGGAACACACACTACACAGGGCCGCCTTGCAGGCGGCCTTATATAGTGTGGGGCGTGTACTAAATCCCCTGAGCCATAATTGGCCAAAGCCTCCTTGGCTTTGGCCAATTACGGCTCTCTGTTCAGGCGGCGCTGTGATTGGCCAAGCATGCGGGTCATAGTGCATGCTTGGCCAATCATCAGCCAGCAATGTACTGCGATGCCGCAGTGAATTATGGGCCGTGATGCGCCACACGACGAACGATCGAACAGCCGATGTTCGAGTCGAACATGGGTTCGACTCGAACACGAAGCTCATCCCTATGGCTGACCAATCACGCATGATTCTTTGAACTAATCAATGTATGGTCATCATTTTTTTGATACTCTTGTATGTCTGCAATGCATGTACATTTTTTATATTTTTGTAATAAAAATTGAATTTTTTACTAAGTTGTACGGTATTGGCTTACCACTACAGATACACTATCTCCCTTCAAAAATCCCACCATCCCAGAGAGAGTGATCTCCCTCTCTCTCTTCTTATATTTCTGAAACATATAGAAAAACAGGGACCTTGCGCATTACCAAAGATAAAATGTATTCAAATGTATTCAAAGATAAAATGTATTCAAATAATAAAAGCAAGAGTCATACTCACAAACAAACGTTTAAAAAGGATTAAAAAAATTGGAACTGTATCTTCTGAAACCTGGACCGGGTATAAGGAGAAACCAGATGGTATCACAAACAACTTCTGCATTACAAGGGAGTACCCTCTTCATCAGTCCCTCAGCGCTAACAAACTAACTTTACCTAGATTTCCTCTAAATAGAGTCTTTCACATGTCTGGCAGACACCCACTAAAGCCTGTCACACCCATCCAGGTGGACCCCGCCCACCATGACAATCCATCAGATTAATATAATATATGCTAATATGCTACATCATATTATCTTATTATCAAACTCACAAATGTATCCTTAATCCCATAAAGAGGAAGCAAGATCTCTGCACAAACAGCATGGTACATTGCCCATATCCACCCAATCATTATCTCATTTAATTTCAAACTTGATGTTTACACATTATTATATAGCATCAAGTGGTGACTTCCAAAATTCACCTACCCTTTTTATAAGATTGTTGTGGCCTTCCACATCATGCAGTCCAACATTGCTGATAGTGGATGGGATGGGGGATGCTGAAAGGGGAATTGGAGAAGACAAGCAAGGGGGTAAAAGCAGATATGCCTCTATCATTTGCAAGGGGGCCTAAGTAAATGCTAGTATTACTGGTGGTGATGTGATGGTGTAGGATCAGGGTACAGCACGCGTGCCATTAGCCCAATTGTGTGTCACGCACGCTATACCGCAACCAGGAAGTGCAAGTGGATTTGTGTTCCATCGGCCACTTCCGGTTGCGGCCGACATCACTTCCGCCCCGCCGGAACATCATTTCCAGTGCCGGAGCTTGGAGTACATAATAACTCCAGCCCACAGGCTCGCATAGGCCCCTCTCTCTCCAGTGGTACGGCGGACCACTGCTCCATCCTCCTGCCTGCAGAATCGCCCAAGTAGCCACCACCCCAGCAATAGCCAGTGAAAGCGACCATTCCAAAAGGCTAAAATGTATGACACAAAGTAAATTGCAATGCAATATACAGTACAATACATAAAATATATAAAAAATATAGCACAGATGGACCAGCATGGAGACAGACAGAGAAATGCAGATATATACATGTATATACATACACGCATATACATATATATACACCCACATGCATACAGAGGGAACACTACCTCTAGCTGCATGGAGGGACTGGCATAGAGCGACTCTTACTCAGAGGTCAGACCAGACACGCGAACCCCCATATAAACTATTGTGACAATATACCACAAGGGCTAGTGGTACATGCATAAATAAAAGCATACACACATCCACACGCATGATAAAAGTGTATTTACGTGTGTGTACACATGTCCATACATGTACATAGCGAGCCAACATGCATAGATATAAAACCACATAAAGGGCGTGGCTTGGCGCTTGATGGCGACAGAAGCACACTAGCAGAGCTCCGTGAAGGAACCCGGCCTGCGGCCAGATACCTCGCTACTAGCGACACAGCTATGGGCAGAAAGTTGTACCAGACTCCCCAGACTCGTCCTAAACATACCACCACTGCCTCCCAGACCAGAAACATCCCGGATATCTTCAAAAGTCAAGCGGTATCCCGAGGCAGCATGGCGGGGCACAAAATGGCGCGGACGCAGCGAACGGAGGAAGACTCGAGCGAGGACTCCATGTCCACTGCAGGAGAGTCAGGTAGGGGATACTCCCAGACAAACCAACCTCTGACTTATGCAGATATGTCCGGCTTTGCAGCAGACATAAAATCCACGTTCTCTGCCGCCATTACCGACCTGAAATCCAACATGCTGGTTCTCACTGACAAACTGGCTACAGTAGAAGCTAATGGGAAACACAGAGACAGGAGGATGGATAGATTAGAAAATGTGGCTGCCTCTCACTCCTCTCATCTAATCGAAATGAATAGACACCTTGAGGATTTAGACAATAGGGGAAGAAGGTGCAATATAAGGGTGAGAGGTATCCCCGAATCTGTTGATTCAGCACAGATAATCTCAGCTCTCCAGAGAGTCTTCAACACTCTCCTTGAAAGACAGGAAGATACCGCCATTGACTTTGTAAGGGCTCACAGAGCTCTCAGACCCAAAGGTCCTGACACCGCTCCCCCCAGGGATATAATCTGTTGTTTACAGAGCTTCCCACTAAAGGAATCCATCATGATTAAAGCTAGGGGCAATGACAGCATTGTATTCAACGGAGAGACCATTATGTTGTTCCATGACCTCTCCCAAATTACTCTACGCAATCGCAGGGCCCTGCGACCCCTCCTTGACAAGTTGAGGGCGAGTGACTTGAGATACATGTGGCGATTCCCCTTTGCCCTTACTGTAACGCATGCAGGCAAGCAGCATGTGTTACGCACCCCCGCTGATCTGCCTGATTTCTTTGAATCATTGCACATGGAACCTGTGGCACTGCCTGAATGGTATCAAGAATTTCTTCTTCCCAGACCTGAAGGGAGCCCACACAGATCGCCTCTCTCCTCACCTGAAAAAAGGATGTCCAAAAAGTCCAGACACAACAGAGGTTCTGGAGCTCATGGCGGCACTCCCAACCCCAGACAGGCCGCTCCGAAAGCTGTAGAGGAGGATCAAGTCGAATCAAATGACTGGTGAGCCACAGCTTCCCTTTTGACAGGATCAACATGGCACACAATAAGGAACTTTGCCACTCATTGGGATACACGTGCCTTTGGACAGTACGCTCAAGCCCCACCTGTGCTATGAGCTTCTGCCTCTCTTGCAGTGTGGGTGGTGTAAAGGGGATCAGCTCATTTCATCTTGATAGGATTGGCGACCAAGCGGAATTATTTTCTTTTCCTTTTTCTTTTATGTTGTTTTTTTTTCTGCCTGTTTACCAAGGAGTTACATACTGAAGCTGCAAAGCCTCTTATTTTTCATTAGTACTTTATCCAACCCATTTTATAATTTTCCCTTTTTTTTTTTTTTTGCTATGGTTCACGCTGTTTTACCTTCTTGCCTCCCATACGGCAAAAGACATTGTCCTTGAGATACTACCATTGCTACATTTCAGGGGCCGGAAACAGTCCTTGAGTATAACGGACTGTTAGCTCAGAACTGTTAGCTGGGAGGGCGGAGGGGCGGATACTGATAGATTATACCAAAGCTACAGTCAGGGGCACATTACAATTCCAGAGGGCAACTGGAGATTTATTACTGTTTTAGTTGTACTTCAAAACCAACCACAAGGTTTCTTAAAATTTTTTTTTTTTATTAATGTGTGGTGCCTCACGCGCGGCGCCTGTTGGGAGTGGCGGGTGGGATGCCCCACGTGACTTAATAGTTGTTTTCACGTTTTGGCTGTACTATAAACATTACGTTTAATTTGGGTTGTTACTGGTGATTTATCATTGATCCTATAAAGTGAGTTTTTGTAGGATAGGTAATAACCACCGCTGCCTGGAAGCAGCCTAGCTACGTTACCTCAATAGTGACCCCAGGGGCTAATTGCGGCCTCTGGTTACACTAAATACAGACCATAGAACGTTAATTAAGTTCTGAGGTGAACTGATTACTCTCCGTAGAGTGTTTCTCCTTGTTTGTTTCTTTTCTTTTCCTCTTAACCACCTTTTTATCCTTCATCTTTTCCTACCCCTTTTTCCCTTCCACCCTTACCATTTAAAGTGTGCTGATCAACTCTAAGCTTCATTACAGTTTCAGCGTAGGAACTGGTGTCCGTGGGTCCTCCAGATGGCTTATTCTTCCCTAGGTCGCAGACCAATGGTCATATCACACAATGTGAAAGGGCTGAATATCCCGGAAAAACGATCCACACTGACAAGAGAATTAAAGAAAGGTAGGTCACACTTTGCCTTTTTGCAGGAAACCCACTTTCAAACAAACAAAGTACAAAAAATGACTGGCCCTTACTTTGTAGAAGCAATACATGCTACAAACTCTTTAGCTAAAACTAAGGGTGTGTCAATTTTGATCGGCAAGGATGCTCCGTTTAATCTGACAGATAAAATGATAGACCCAGATGGAAGATACATCTTTGTGAAGGGTACTTATGCTGGCTCCCTGATTACCCTCGCCAATGTATATTTCCCCAATTCCTCACATGTGGCTTTTTGTCAGCATATGATACGGGAACTTTCGGACTTTGCAACGGGTTGCCTAATATTAGGAGGAGATTTCAACATCCCTCTTAAACCACTCTTAGACACGTCAACAGGAAAGACCTGCATAACCTATAAAATACTCAAAAAAATTAAGCTCATGTTAAACTCACTAAACTTAATTGATACGTGGCGATTTCTACACCCAACAGATAAGGATTATACCTTTCACTCCATACCGCACAACCATTATTCCCGTATAGATCACCTATACATTTCACAAAGAGATCTCGCAAGAGTGATAGAGGCTAGAATAGGGATTCAATCCTTATCAAACCATGCCCCAATTTCCCTGACATTGGTAGAGAATCCGACGACTTTTAACTCGACCTCCTGGAGACTTAATGCGTCTCTCTTGACCGATATAGAATTATTACCCAAAATTAAAATTAAACTCAAAGAATTCTTTCAACTAAATGATACGCCAGGAGCTGACCCTCTAGCGATATGGGGAGCCCACAAATGTACTTTGAGAGGTGACTTGATTCGCATGGGGGCACATCGTAAGAGACTCCAGGAGGCCGAAATCAAAAAACTGCTAGGAAAGATTTTCTCACTTGAAACAAAACATAAACAATCTTTATCTGAAGCATCTGCCAGTAACCTCCTGGAGGCCAGAAAAAATTTACAACAAATTTTACATACTAAAACAAAACGCCTTCTTTTTTTCCGGAAGAAGGTATATTATGAGGCAGGGGACAAATCAGGCAAACTTCTAGCTAGGGCCTTACGCGAACCACAAAACTCTAAAAACATCTCAGGAATCAGAAACGCAAATGGATCAGTAGATGTTACAATGGAAGACATAGCCAGACACTTCCACACATATTACACAAAACTGTATAACCTGCCACCCCAACAGAGACCCCCGGGTGTTCTGGACAACAGAACACAGGCTATACAAGAATATGTGCAACAGAGTGGACTACCCCGGTTAAAAGCAGAAGATGTTAGTCAACTAGATGAACCAATCACCCCAATGGAATTGCAACAAGTTATCAAAGCACTCAAACCAGGAAAGAGCCCAGGACCAGACGGCTATACTGCCATATACTATAAGACTTTTTTGGACATTCTGTTAGACCCCCTGCTAAAAGCCTTTAACTCCCTGACTGATACTAGACCTATTCCATCTGACATACTAGCTGCACACATTATTCCCAAACCAGACAAAGACACAGCAATTTGCTCGAGCTATAGGCCCATCTCCCTATTGAATATCGATATAAAGTTACTAGCCAAAATCCTTGCAAACAGACTCAGACCATTACTACCAGAGATAATCGAACAGGTAGGCTTCATGCCAGGAAGGGAAGCAAAAGATAATATCATCAAGGCACTCCTTCTCACACAAGCTTCACACTCCCTGCAAGTTGAAAGTCTTCTCCTGTCAACAGACGCGGAGAAGGCTTTCAATAGGGTAGCTTGGGATTTTATGTTTGCGACATGTGCACATATTGGCTTAAATCCTAATATGATGGCATGGATTACAACACTTTACCAGACACCGTCAGCGAGGATAAAGATCAATGGGTCCTTGTCAGAAAGAGTAGGAATGATGAATGGTACGAGGCAAGGATGCCCCTTGTCCCCGCTGCTGTTCATCCTCTCGCTGGAACCTTTCATAAGAACGATTAATAAAAATGAATCAATTCAAGGTATCACCATACATGACAAGACATATAAAACAGCAGCATATGCGGACGATCTACTATTTTTCGTAACAAGCCCACACACCACACTACCTAATCTCATGAAAGCTTTCATGCACTATGGGTATCTCTCTAACCTTAAAATTAACCTCACAAAATCAGAAGCCATGAACGTCAACTTATCACCATCTACCTTGATATTGACACAAGCCAACTGCCCATTTAAATGGGAACAGAAGGCCTTAAAATACCTGGGAGTATGGCTGACTCCTAAGACGGCTAAGATCTTTGAGGCTAACTTTCCACCATTACTTCTTAAAACAGAAAAAGATCTGAAACTTTGGAACGCAGGATACTTTTCGTGGTTTGGAAGGGCTGCCATTTTAAAAATGGTAATACTACCTAGGCTCCTGTACCTCCTGAGGGCACTGCCGGTCAACCTACCTCAAAAATTTTATAGAAGATTACACACCTCCACCCTAAATTTCCTCTGGGCACATAAAAGAGCTAGGATCAAATTCTCACTTATGACCAGACCCAAGGAGGTGGGAGGAATGGGACTCCCAGACTACAAAAAATATCATCAAGCAGCTCATCTTACAAGGGTGGTTGACTGGCACTGCCACGGAGCGGACAAGGACTGGGTCCAACTGGAAAAAAAACTAAGCTCCTATCCACTTTTGCTTTCCCCATGGAATCCTGGGTTACAAAGACTCACTAAGTCCCAACAAAATTCAATACAACATAACACACTAGCCATATGCAAAAAAATAGACAAAAATCTGATACTGACCTCCCCGCTGAGTCCCCTTACCCCTTTAACTGATAACCTGGACTTTTCACCAGGTGTAAATAACAAACTACTCTGGAAACCTCTCACAGACAAGACTTTACAAGCAGGAGAATGTTTTCAAAATGGGAAATTTAAAGACTACCTGACCTTAAAGAATGATAGTGGGATACTCAATTTACCACTCTGGACTTATTTTCAAGTACATAGTTATGTGAATGATAAGTCCAGAAGAGGACACTTCTCAAGACAACTAACTGACTTGGAAAAGGTTTGTGAGGAAGGTAAACGGACGACAAAAACTACCTCTATCACATATAAATGGCTGCAAAACTCAATCATTGACACAGCTGACAGATTCAAAACACATTGGTCTCAGGTACTAGGCCACACGATTACTAACAGACAGTGGACGAAAGCTTGCATTGTAGCACACAAGTGCTCTATAAGCACAAAGACACAGGAAACGTCCTACAAATTACTCACGAACTGGTACATCACTCCAGCCAAATTGCACTCTTGGCACACACAAACTCCTGATGTTTGCTGGAGATGTGGGAATGGAGGAGGCACGCTAATACACATCTGGTGGCAGTTTCCCAGCCTGACCAAATTTTGGCAACAGGTTAGAGACACTATTAAAGAGATTACCGAAACTAAGATCGTATTAGATGCGGCATGCTGCCTTCTCCACATCAACACATTTCCATTAAAGATATACAAACACTCGCTGACCAAACATCTACTAAACGCGGCCAAAACTTTGATTCCTGCCCTCTGGAGAACCACACGGACCCCGACCATCTCACAATGGCTAACAAAAGTTTCCGAGATTTGCGAAATGGAAGATACTCTGGCACAGGCCTCAGATGGAGTGGACAGGTTTCAAAAAACATGGACCCCAAGGTTTGAATTTCGCTATTCCGCTGCTTATAAAGACTTAAGAGGAAGCGGAGCGAAGCCATAACCCACCTTACTTGACACAGAACACTTGAACACAAAAGTACTTCCATTCTGTGTCCGATACCCCTTCTTGACCCTACCCTATTCTTCTTTCTCTTCATCACTTTACACTCTTTATCTTTTTCTTTACAAATAAAAACATACTGATATGGAATGATTCTGATTAAAATCTGATTGTGCCTATTTGGGTTCTAAGTAAAACATGGTTATAGATGTTATTTATGTATTACCAAGCTAAGGAACCAATAACAGAAGTTAGATAGCCAAGAAATGTATGTATAACGCTTAACTGATCTCAGGTTCAAAGGTGTCGATGCGTTATATAATATAATTAGATGCCATATGCTACAAACAGTGGATTTTTGAATGTAAGGTACGTTTTTGATGTAAGCTTGTATACTTTTCTATACTGTTATTAAACTTAATAAACTTTGAATGTTTAAAAGTTAAAAAAATAAAACCACATAAAAACAGATATGAATATTGTTATCAATAGCTGCTTAATTTGTGTATGCCCAATTGCGCATAGATAATCGCAAATAAATATATATACGCAACCATTAGTAGACATTACACATGCTATAGACATTATAAAAGGCGTTGTATAAACTGATCTTGGTCAATTCGGCCATAAAATCCAATGCCATCTAGAAGTTTTATATTAGTAGATGAACCCTTAAGTGAGCAATGGACTAGAGGGAAACATACGAGCCTAGAGAACCAAGAGCACAAATATATAATATCACAACCACAAGGATAATTAATAAGAAAGTTATAGGCCAATCCAAGATGTGTGGGATAAATTGTCTCACACTCCCCGGGGTGGCCTAGTACTACGCTTTGAACCACATGATGTTTATGTGGTTTATTGGAAAAATTAATGAAATAGGTGTATAAAATATTGAAGTATCGTATAAAATATATAAAATAGTTAGTCGATTGACTATAGACATTTATTGAGTAATGATCTAGAGGGTATTCTAAGTCTAAAGTAATCCTACCAACTAGCCCAACTTGTATCATACAAGAGCCCTACCTAGCAAATATTAAGGCTGCTGCTATTAATTTTCATACAAACTAGAAACTAAAAACTAAATTCTAAAAATAGTATACTTGTCGGACTAAGAGAACCCTAAAGCCCTAGTAGGCAAACTCCCTAATAGTAGTGGTTCAATTGAGAGGGGGATGGACCGAAAGTGAAAACTCCATACAGGGAGAGAACAAAAGAGGGAAGGGATTCGAGCAAGGTGCAAGATTTAATCTACAAAGGAGTAACGGGACTGGACCATGACAGCCTGATTGTCAGGGACCCCAACGGGGTTAGACCACATTGTGTAGTTCAATCTCCTCGTTGAGGCCTTGAGGGACCAAGGATCCTAGAGTGAATATCCAAAATGCCTCTCTAGTGCATACAATTTGGTGTTTTTTTTACCGGTATCTAAAGTAGGTTATTTGTTATGGCCTCAATCCCGAAGACTCTCAGACCATTTAAGGAGCTATTATGGGCCTCTTTAAAGTGGCGTGGTACAGAGTAGTTCTCTTTTTGAGTTGTGATACTGCTCCTGTGTTCCCCCATCTTTGTCCTCATAGGTCTTGAAGTACGATCAACATATAGTGATCCACAAGGGCAGAGGAGACCATATTTTACAAATGGGGTCCCACATGTAATAAATAGTTTTACCTTGTGACTTCTACCATCCACTCCAATCACCTCCCTCTTACGATGGCTCATATATATGCAATTGCCGCAGTTGCCAATCCCGCATTTGTAGCTACCCTTTTGATTGAACAAGGTAGTCCAGGGCTTGTTGAGACCATTGTTTCTGATTTTCTTAACCCTACTAGGGGCAATAATGCTTCTTAGATCTTTAGGTCTCCTAAAGACCAGGTTTGGGTGTAACGGCAGACTAGTCCTCAACATTGGATCAGATCTAAGTATCTTCCAGTTCTTTCTAAATATTTTTTGTATCAAAGGAACTTTGTTGTATCTTGTGCAAAATCTCACTTGTGGTCTCTCGTGACTGGCATCACACTTTTTCGTTTCTCTTCAGTTGAGGTGCTCTCGTATAACTGTAGATATTTTTGGAAGGCCTCATTAATGTGTGTATCATCACCTTTTTGTATCACTTGACCCTCCCTCTTGGATTGTAAGCTCTAATGAGCAGGGCCCTCTGATTCTTTCTGTATTGAATTGTATTGTAACTGTACTGTCTGCCCTAATGTTGTAAAGCACTGTGCAAACTGTTGGCACTATATACATCCTGTATAATAAAATAATAATAATAATAATAATAATAATAATAATATTCCTCCCCCTCCTGTTTCACTATACAAACATCTGTAAAAGATAAACTATATATGTTTTTTTTCTGTAAGAAAACCCCAAAATATACAGTGACTTCCCAGGTATAACATAGCAAATAACTCTCTAATTAGTCCATATGTTATAATATGGGCTTAATAAGCCCATAATAGTCCAATCAGTCCATAATAAATCCATGATAAGAGCGCTTGTCAGTAAGGTAGCATCTACAGGGGGATCATCTACACACAGAACATCTGTCAGCAGCAGCTAGCAGCAAGGATGGAGAAACCAGAGAGTCACGCATCAGCTGGTATAGGTAGTAATTGAAAACCACTATGGAGGGCGGAAACCAAAAGTGACATTAAGCCAGGGGACAGTCCATTGCCTAGCTAACGCGTTTCACAGTAATATGGGGCAATAGGTTCTTTTGTCCATCCTGATAGGCAGTGAGTAGCGATGCTCATACTTATATGGGAAAGACTGGTGATAGGGGCAGGTCACACCAGCATTAGAGTGAAAGGCAAAAGTGCTGTGAGGCTACAGAACAGACTCAGTAGACTCAAAGCATAATCCACCAAAGAAAAAAAAACACAAATCAATGAAACAACAATTAAATACAATCAATTCAGCAATGCAATAACCTTAAAGGATCTTGGGTTGCAATAATTCGGCAATGGGGATACATATGTCCTAAGGATGACAGCTGGGAAAAAGGAAAAAAGCGAAACATACTTAAAGATTATTATAAATGATTGTAACTGGTAAATACAATATAAACTATCTATGGTAAATGGGAGGGATCAATAAAAATCAATCAAGTATGACAAAAATAAATGTTCAATGAGCAGCATAATAGATATGCTCATAGGATTGTGCTGATCTCAATCTCCTCTTTGAGACCCACTTGAGCTAGCGTGTCAAGTGCCTAAATACAGTAGGTCTCCTGTTAGTACAAAATTTTAAAATGGTCAGCTGGAGAGTAAGCGTTGGGGATGCCTTCAATAACCCATACCTTTAAACCATCAGCGAGTTTGCTGTGGTGTTCTTTGAAGTGTTTGGGGACACTGTGCTTATCATTCCCTTCTTCTACAAAGTGGCGGTATTTGCCAAAACACTTCCTCAGTGTCCATATGGTGATTCCAATGTAGAACAAACCACAGGGACATGTGAGGTAGTAAACCACAAATTCCGACAAGCAATTATAAAATGCCTTGATTTCATAGGTTTTCTCTTTTTACATGGAATCATTTCTGACCATGTTTAATGTGCTTGCAAGTCAGGCATGGTTTTTTTTTACACTGATACATCCCCTTGAGGGAAAGAACAAAGAAAAGTGGTTGAAAGGGAAATTCAGTACTGTGTTTAAGTTTACTCAAGCTACTTTTTTGTTTATGTTGGAGCCACTTTAAGCAATTCAGTAATAGTGGAAGTCAGGTGTGTATCCTCTAAAAAAATAGACCAATGTCTCTTAAAGATGCGTTCCATTTTTCTCTGTTGACAATCAAATTGAGTGACAAACTGGACAGGCTGGGTATTGTCAGGTGGAGATTTCTTGTCGGGGTTGTCATTATGATAGAACTGAAAAGTCTCCTCTATCAATGCAGTGGAGTAACATTTATCTAGAAACTTTTGTATCATGAGTTGGCTCTACCAATGCAGTGAAGTAACATTTATCTAGAAACTTTTGTTTCATGAGTTGGCTGTATTCAGTGTAATCCTGAGTTCTAGTACAGTTGTGGCAGAGATGGCAAAACTGACTATTGGAATATCGTTAACCCACCGGTGATAGTGACAGCCGGAGAAATTAAGAAAATAATTGCCAGCTGTAGGTTTGGTGTAATTGGTGGCATAGATTGTTTCCCCATCATGGCACAATGTGAGGTCTAGGAAGGCCACAGATGAACTGTTGCAAACAGACGTGAATGAGAGTCCAGATCTGTTAGTGTTGCAGTTGGAAAAAAAAGAGGTAACGTCTGACTTAGAACCATCCCAAATGATCATTTATATAACATCCAAAGAGGATGATGTGGGCAGAAAATGGGTTGTTCTGCCAGATGTGATGAGCCTCCCAAAACCTCATCGTTAAGTTGGCATAGCTAGGGGCAATTTGCCCCATAGCTGTGTCGGTGGTTTGGAGATAAAAATCCACATCAAAAGAAAAATAATTGTGTAGGAGGCAAAACCTAGTTGCTTCCAAAATAAAGTTAGCTTGTGGATGATTAAGCAAGGGATCTTCCTCTAAGAAATATTGAACTGCTTGAATGCCAATATCATGAGATATAGATGTGTATAAAGTACATACATCTAGGAATGAATCAGACAAATAAGATGGGCTTTTTAATGGGTGTTAATGGAGTCCACAAACAAAAATAATATAAAATGGAGATATTTTATTTGTGCAAAGTTAAAATACATACATATAAAAACAAGTTACATATAAGTACAAAACTTTTAACTGTGTCTTATTACATTACATTAATTCCAGACACACTACTTTTTTCTAGCTGTTAATCCAAAACAGCATATTCAGGAAGTATTTGAGTGCATACAAATTAACTGGATGAAAAATAAGCATAATTATTTAACAGTATATACAGTAATCAATCGCTATCATATAACGAGATCACATACCAATGCTTCCGCAGGTTGCACCCAGGATGTGATATGTGATAGATATGTGATGTGAACTTGTTATATGATAGAGATTGATTACTGTATATACTGTTTATTAATTATGCTTATTTTTCATCCTGAAGAAGCCATTTTGGCAAAACATGTAGAAGAAACACTAAAAATAAAATATCCCCATGTTATATTATTTTTGTTTGTGGACTCTAATAGCACCCTAAAAATCCCATCCTATTTTCCTGATCCATCATCAATCAAAATTGATGGGATAAATTCTTTCTAGAATATTATTTCCAGTCCAAAATTCTGTACTCAAAACAGATCCAAATCCTTATCACACAGAGACAGAGAAAGTTTGATCACCAGCTCACTCTTTTAAATACACATGCCCATATATCTAAACGTATTAAAATGGTCTCTGTACTCCATAATAACTGGTTTAGAATGCTCAAGATTAAGACTAAGAAAAAGGAAGATTTCCTTATTGAAACAAAATGAGGTAAATTCAGATGTGATCTAGAAGAATACAACGCCAACAAAAAAGGAAAATGGCTGACACTGTAAAGATTTTTGATCTTTTTTCGTATTCACTATATGACAATGATATTTCCCTTTTAAATAGAGGTCTCAATTTTGCACCTACCACTAGACCCAATCCATTTATTTTATTTTAAAGCCCTCAACAGGTTAATTAGGAACCTTTCACTTAGGTGATATTATAATCTTAAATCTACACCCATCATCAATGATAGCATTGATACTAACTCTTTGGAAGACCTCTACATCTCATACAATGATACTGATATGTCTGCCAATCTTAAAGAACTACATTGCCTTGAAAAAGAATTCATACCCCTTGAAAATTTCTACATTTTGTCATGTTACAGCCAAAAACGTAAATGTATTTTATTGTGATTTTGTGATAGACCAAAACAAAATGGCACATAATTGTGAAGTGAAACAAAAATGATGAATGGTTTTCAACATTTTTTACAAATAAACATATTTTTTTACATATATATATATATATATATATATATATATATATATATATATATATATATATAAAAAGTGTGGCATGCATTCGTATTCAGCTCCCCTGAGGCAACACGTTTTAGAACCACTTTTTGCTGCAAATACAGTTGCAAGTTTTTTTGGGGATGTCTTTACCAGCTTTGCACATCTAGAGAGTGAAATATTTGTCCATTCTTCTTTGCAAAATAGCTCAAGCTCTGTCAGATTGGATGGAAAGCATCTGTGAACAACAATTTTCAAGTCTTGCCACAGATTCTCAATGGCTTTAGGCCTGGACTTTGACTGGGCCATTCTAACACATGAATATGCTTTGATCTAAACCAGTCTATTGTAGCTCTGGCTGCATGTTTAGGGATGTTGTCCTCTAACAGGTTTTCCTCTAAAGCTGCGTACACACGAGCGGAATGTCCAACAGAAAAAGTCAGATGGAAGCTTTTCATTGTATATTCCGATTGTGTGTATGCCTCATCGGACTTTTTTTAGAAAATTCTGATTGACCTAGAAATAGAACATGTTCTAAATATTTCCGACGGAACCAATTCGAATCGGGAAAACCGCTCGTCTGTATGCTGTTCCAACAGACCAAAAACGACGCATGCTCTGAAGCAAGTACGAGACGGATGCTATTGGCTACTGGCTATTGAACGTCCTTTTTCTAGTCCCGTCGTAAATGTTGTACGTCATCGCGTTCTTGATGGTCGGACTTTGGTCGAACTTTGGTTTGACCATGTGTAGGCAAGACCGCTTGAATGGAATTCCGTCAGAGTTCTGTCGGAGAAACCTTTAGAGTTTATTCCGATGGCAAAACTGGTCGTGTGTACGCGGCATAAGAGTGCCCTGTATTTGGCTCCATCCATCTTCCCATCCACTCTGACCAGCTTCCCTGTGCCTGCTGAAGAAAAGCATCCCTACAACATGATGCTGCCACCAGCATCATGTTATATATACAGTGTATATATACCAGTATATATACAGTGGGGACGGAAAGTATTCAGACCCCCTTAAATTTTTCACTCGTTGTTATATTGCAGCCATTTGCTAAAATCATTTAAGTTCATTTTTTTTCCTCATGAATGTATACACAGCACCCCATATTGACAGAAAAACACAGAATTGTTGACATTTTTGCAGATTCATTAAAAAAGAAAAACTGAAATATCACATGGTCCTAAGTATTCAGACCCTTTGCTCAGTATTTAGTAGAAGCATTCTTTTGATCTAATACAGCCATGAGTCTTTTTGGAAAAGATGCAACAAGTTTTTCACACCTGGATTTGGAGATCCTCTGCCATTCCTCCTTGCAGATCCTCTCCAGTTCTGTCAGGTTGGATGGTAAACGTTGGTGGACAGCCATTTTTAGGTCTCTCCAGAGATGTTCAATTGGGTTTAAGTCAGGGCTCTGGCTGGGCCATTCAAGAACAGTCATGGAGTTGTTGTGAATCCACTCCTTCGTTATTTTAGCTGTGTGCTTAGGGTCACTGTCTTGATGGAAGAACCTTCGGCCCACTCTGAGGTCCTGAGCACTCTGGAGAAGGTTTTCGCCCAGGATATCCCTCTACTTGGTGGCATTCATCTTTCCCTCAATTGCAACCAGTCGTCCTGTCCCTACAGCTGAAAAACACCTCACAGCATGATGCTGCCACCACCATGCTTCACTGTTGGGACTGATTTGGACAGGTGATGAGCAGTGCCTGGTTGTCTCCACACATACCACTTAGAATTAAGGCCAAAAAGTTCTATCTTGGTCTCATCAGACCAGAGAATCTTATTTCTCACCATCTTGGAGTCCTTCAGGTGTTTTTTTAGCAAACTCCATGCAGGCTTTCATGTGTCTTGCACTGAGGAGAGGCTTCCGTCGGACCACTCTGCCATAATGCCCTGACTGGTGGAGGGCTGCAGTGATGGTCGACTTTATACAACTTTCTCCCATCTTCCAACTGCATCTCTGGAGCTCAGCCACAGTGATCTTTGGGTTCTTCTTTGCCTCTCTCACCAAGGCTCTTCTCCCCCTATAGCTCAGTTTGGCTGGATGGCCAGCTCTAGGAAGGGTTCTGGTCATCCCAAACATCTTCCATTTAGGGATTATGGAGGCCACTGTGCTCTTAGGAACCTTAAGTGCAGCAGAAATTTTTTTTGTAACCTTGGCCAGATCTTTGCCTTGCCACAATCCTGTCTCTGAGCTCTTCCGGCAGTTCCTTTGACCTCATGATTCTCATTTGCTCTGACATGCACTGTGAGCTGTAAGGTCTTATATAGACAGGTGTGTGGCTTTCCTAATCAAGTCCAATCAGTATAATCAAACACAGCTGGACTCAAATGAAGGTGTGGAACCATCTCAGGGATGATCAGAAGAAACTGACAGCACCTGAGTTAAATATATGAGTGTCACAGCAAAGGGTCTCAATACTTAGGACCATGTGATATTTCAGTTTTTCTTTTTTAATAAATCTGCAAAAATTCAATCTATGAAAAAAAACCATAGAGTTGGCCCTCCCAGGGTCTTTAGCCATAAAGTAACACAACTTAGCAAAAGCCTAGCCATATAAATGGAAAGGTAGGGAACTAGCAGGGCTCAAAATACCTTGACTGGCTGGTTCAGGACAGAGAAATTAGATCAGAATCATGTGTGCACAGTCACAAGGAGTATACAGGCATCCAGTACCAGCAGGTTTAAACATCCACTGTCTGGGGAGCAGAGTAAGTAAGGATGCCATAAAAACCAGGGGAATGTACAGTGGGGACGGAAAGTATTCAGACCCCCTTAAATTTTTCACTCTTTGTTATATTGCAGCCATTTGCTAAAATCATTTAAGTTCATTTTTTCCTCATTAATGTACACACAGCACCCCATATTGACAGAAAAACACAGAATTGTTGACATTTTTTGCAGATTTATTAAAAAAGAAAAACTGAAATATCACATGGTCCTAAGTATTCAAACCCTTTGCTGTGACACTCATATATTTAACTCAGGTGCTGTCCATTTCTTCTGATCATCCTTGAGATGGTTCTACACCTTCATTTGAGTCCAGCTGTGGTTGATTATACTGATTGGAAAGCCACACACCTGTCTATATAAGACCTTACAGCTCACAATGCATGTCAGAGCAAATGAGAATCATGAGGTCAAAGGAACTGCCTGAAGAGCTCAGAGACAGAATTGTGGCAAGGCACAAATCTGGCCAAGGTTGCAAAAAAATTCTGCTGCACTTAAGGTTCCTAATAGCACAGTGGCCTCCATAATCCTTAATTGTAAGACGTTTGGGATGACCAGAACCCTTCCTAGAGCTGGCCATCCAGCCAAACTGAGCCATCGGGGAGAAGAGCCTTGGTGAGAGAGGTAAAGAAGAACCCAAAGATCACTGTGGCTGAGCTCCGGAGATGCAGTCGGGAGATGGGAGAAAGTTGTAGAAAGTCAACCATCACTGCAGCCCTCCACCAGTCGGGGATTTATGGCAGAGTGGCTTGACGGAAGCCTGTCCTCAGTGCAAGACACATGAAAGCCCACATGGAGTTTGCTAAAGAACATCTGAAGGGCTCCAAGATGGTGAGAAATAAGATTCTCTGGTCTGATGAGACCAATATAGAACTTTTTGGCATTAATTCTAAGTGGTATGTGTGGAGAAAACCAGGCACTGCTCATCACCAGTCCAAACCAGTCCCAACAGTGAAGCATGGTGATGGCAGCATCATGCTGTGGGGGTGTTTTTCAGCTGCAGGGACAGGACCACTGGTTGCAATTGAGGGAAAGATGAATGCGGCCAAGTACAGGGATATCCTGGACGAAAAGCTTCTCCAGAGTGCTCAGGACCTCAGACTGGGCTGAAGGTTTACCTTCCAACAAGACAATGACCCTAAGCACACAGATAAAATAATGAAGGAGTGGCTTCACAACAACTCTGTGACTGTTCTTGAATGGCCCAGCCAGAGCCCTGACTTAAACCCAATTAAGCATCTCTGGAGAGACCTAAAAATGGCTGTCCACCAACGTTTACCATCCAACCTGACAGAACTGGAGAGGATCTGCAAGGAGGAATGGCAGAGGATACCCAAAACCAGGTGTGAAAATTTGTTGCATCTTTCCCAAAAAGACTCATGGCTGTATTAGATCAAAAGGGTGCTTCTACTAAATACTGAGCAAAGGGTCTGAATACTTAGGACCAAGTGATATTTCAGTTTTTCTTTTTTAATAAATCTGATTTAAAATGTCAACAATTCTGTGTTTTTCTGTCAATATGGGGTGCTGTGTGGACATTAATGAGGAAAAAAAATGAACTTAAATGATTTTAGCAAATGGCTGCAATATAACAAAGACTGAAAAATGCAAGGGGGTCTGAATACTTTCCTCCCCACTGTATACACATACTAAGGCAATAAAATGATGAAAAACCATAAAGTGCTGGGTTAAATACCTGAGTATGTACAGGTTCTAGGTTCCAGGTGTGAGGCTGCAAGTTTGCTGGTTCCAGAGGTAGAATGGACGTCAGCTTCCCTCAGAGTGCCAGGGGAATGTCGTCCTGACTCCTCTATATGTACACCCCGACTGAACTCCGTCAGACTGGTGTCTGACATCACTCAGCCTGGCCACTGGTGCACCGCGCATGTGCCGATAGGCACATGTGCACTAGAGTATCGGACATTCCGGTCCTAGTGCCCACCATCTGCGGCAGCTGCAGTGCTCCTAGGGGACACAGATGGAGAGTGTCTCCAAGTTGCCATGGGTAGATGCATGGCTCCCCCATCCTAGGTCAAGGTGGCCCAGGATGGTGGGTTGCACCCCCCAATGGCTTGGGTGGCCACACATCCCAACCATGTCCACAGTGGTGTTCTGCAGCTGATGCCCCCAGTGGCCAAAAAGGGCAAATGTGGTCAAAATTCCCAGTCATAAGAGCGGAGAGACACATATATATATATATATATATATATATATATATATATACACATAGACATCATGATACGGTGCCGGAACATTGACTTTAAAAGGAATTTGATACTTGAATTTATAAAACAATTTGTATGCAGAACAATTTCGTAATTAGTGCCAAGGGCCAACAAAATGAATGCACATACATGATTGTTATAGTTATGTATATGACCAAATTGAATAGCACACGTAATATATTGTACTTGTTGTGCCCCGGCCTACGCTAATCTGTACATGGGGGGGTGGGAACGTGAGAGTTTCTCAAATGAGGCACTTAGTTGATACCTGGACCAAACTTTTTGCTGGTTCAGGTACATTGATGATATCCTTTTAATTTGGACAGGCACTGTCGAATCACTACAGGAATTTATGCAGCAGCTGAAGATCAATAGGTTTAACCTAAAATTCACAATGAACTGGCATAGGGACACTATATCATTTTTGGACCTATCGATATACAAAGATGTATCCAACAATTTAGCCGCAAAACTATACTGGAAAAGCACTGCGGGCAACAAGTTGTTGCATGCACAGGGTGGATACCCCACCTCCTTTTTCCACAGCATTCCATATGCTCAGTAAATCCGCCTTTGGCGGAATTGTACACATAAATTGGATTTTAGGACCTAAGCAGCCGAGCTACAGTTATGCTTGCAGCAACAAGGATATAGCAAAAGCCTGCTTAAGAGGGCATACAACAAAGCCCTCAACAAAAATAGAAATCGATTGCTTTACTCCAATGCAAAATGTAACTCTAAAGACCAGACCACAAAGTACATTACCAGATATTCTACTCAACACCAACAACTTCGTGCATGTATGCAGAAACATTGGCATCTTCTGACTGAAGATGCCACTCTTCATAAATATGTTAGAAGTACTCCAGAGATAGTGTTCCACAAAAGCCCCTCAATAGGCAACAAAATTACATCTAGTCAGTACACACCAAATAATAACACTACAATGACAAGCCGAGGAATTTCCACCTGTGGACAATGCACTTATTGCCCTTGGGTGCAAGCGGGCACAAGATTCTGCTTACCTAATGGGGAAATGTTCTATCCACGTTTTCATGCAACCTGTATTACACAGGGAGTTATATATTTGATGGTGTGCAGATGTGGAGCATTTTATGTAGGCAAGACAATCCGCCAACTAAAACAACGCATATATGACCATATTTACTACTCTCAATTTGCAAAAATGCTTGCACCAGCCGCCACCTGGGTCTAGATCATAAGTTTGATGTTACCCTTGTCTATTTTATTGTTTTGGAGATAATACCTGAGGACCCACATAGCGGAAACTGGGACAAACGCATTATCCAGTAGGAAACATTCTGGATTGAGCGCCTTGAAGCTACTAAACCACCAGGCATCAGCGAGGTACTATCATATCGGCCCTTTCTTTGAGGGACCTTTGAGGTGGCCTCTTTGATCCCTGGTCAAGCATTTACAATATATAACATGTGCTATTTAGTTTGGTCATATACCAAACTATAACAATCATGTATGTGTATTCATCTTGTTGGCCCTGATAACTTGCACTAGGCTGAGTGATGTCAGACGCCATTCCCCAGGCGCTCTGAGGGAAGCTGATGTCCATTCTGCCCCTGGAACCAGCAAACTTGCAGCCTCACACCCAGAATCTAGAACCAGTGCATACCCAGGTATTTAACCCAGCACTTTTTGGTTTTCATAATTTTATTGCCTTAGTATGTGTATACATTCCCCTGGTTTTATGGCATCCTTGCTTACTCTGCTCCCCAGACAGTGGATGTTTAAACCTGCCGATACTGTATGCCTGTATATTCTGTAGTGGGGTGCCTGTGAAACAGGTTAAAATTTCAGGAAAAGTGATTGATGGGATATATGTTCCTCCACGGATTCTTAGATTTGTAATCTAAGATAATACCAGCAAAGACTTCAGGGTAAAGGATAGTTCTTTACCCTGTATTGGTAAAGTCCGTTCCAGGGCTGGTTTTATTGGGAGTCTGATAGAGATCTAGGTGGGACAGACTCCCAAGTCCATGGACCGCAGTTTAATGTTTTCTTTTCAGGTCTTGATTAAGGCAGTTGGTCCTAGCTCTCAAAGAGAGAGTGTGTGTCTCCATGTGAGGAGGCAACTAGGAGCATGGCTGCTTATTCCCTGACTTTGGATACAAAGTATTTGCATTTGTAAGGACACTTACTACAAAACCAAGGTCTGGACAGACTATGGACACAGTAATGCCGCGTACACACGGTCGGACTTTTCGTCTACAAAAGTCCGACAGCCTGTCCGACATACTTCCGACGTACCTTCGGCGGACTTGCGGCAGACTTTCTTACGAACGGACTTGCCTACACACGACCACACAAAAGTACGACAGCCTAGTACGCGGTGACGTACACCAAGTCCGACGAGACTATAAAACGGAAGTTCAATAGCCCGTACGACACCCTTTGGGCTCCTTCTGCTAATCTCGTGTTTATCTCGTGTTAGTAGAAGTTTGGTGAGAGACGATTCGCGCTTGTGAGACTCGTATTTTTCAGTTCGTTTTAACTGTTGTTCAGTCTGTGCTTGTGAGGTTTGTATCTGCTTTTCAGTGCGTTTGGTCAGTTGGCATTGAGAAATCTTTGTTTTATTGGCCGCTCGTTCCTGATTTTCAGGTCGTTCTTCACAGGCCTTGCTGTTCTTCAGTGCGTTCTGTTTAGTGCGTTCTGACCAGCCGACCGTTTTGAAACCATGTTACCTGTACGTACTCGTCGTAGAGCTCGTGCATTGTATGTGCTTGGTGCTGTAGTTTATTCTTCAGCCCAAGACCAGTCCATGAACAGGGCGAGGAGGAGTTCATGGACCAAGAATTGGTTGCTTCAGCGTGACCAGTTCTGTCACATGCCTTTGCTCCGTGAGATCCGTGAGAATAATCCTGAGGATTTCAGGAACTTTCTCCGGATGACGGACCCCATTTTTGACCGTTTGTTGGCTTTGCTGACCCCCTATATCAGCAGGCAGGATACCTGCATGAGGCAAGCCATCACTCCGGAGCAGAGGCTGGTCGCTACCTTGCGGTATTTGGCCACAGGGAGAAGCCTGCAGGACCTTAAGTTCTCGACAGGCATCTCCCCCCAGGCTCTGGGGATCATTATCCCAGAGACCTGTTCTGCCATCATCCAGGTCCTGCAGAAGGACTATATTAAGGTAAGATATTTTTCTTTTATTAGCATCACATGTTCTTTTATGTAATCTTTGATAATGTAATGTATTTCTTGCTTCAAACACTACTTACCATCATTGCAATATAGTGTGAATGTCCCCTTTTTATCCTCACACATGCTGGATTTTTTTCCTGTTATTTTTTGTCATGCATGTATATTTTCCTTCAATAACCTTCCCAGCATGAAGTGATGGGAACATATCCACCTAGTCTACTCATTTTGAATGTATTTTGTTTGAGTGTATTTAGTGTGCTTATAATTAGCAATTAGCTAGATTTCACAACCCCCCCCACCTAAACTCACTCCAAATAGTGTGCTGCTAATTAGCAATTATCTAGATTTCCCAACCCCCCCACCCACCCCCACCTAAACTCACTCCAAATAGTGTGCTGCTAATTAGCAATTATCTAGATTTCCCAACCCCCCCACCCACCCCCACCTAAACTCACTCCAAATAGTGTGCTGCTAATTAGCAATTATCTAGATTTCCCAACCCCCCCACCCACCCCCACCTAAACTCACTCCAAATAGTGTGCTGCTAATTAGCATTATCTAGATTTCCCAACCCCCCCACCCACCCCCACCTAAACTCACTCCAAATAGTGTGCTGCTAATTAGCAATTATCTAGATTTCACAACCCCCCCCCCCCACCTAAACTCACTCCAAATAGTGTGCTGCTAATTAGCAATTATCTAGATTTCACAACCCCCCCCCCACCCTCGTAAAAATTTTCTTGAATGTTCTGTGGTGTTGATTTGTCTAAAGCAAATATATGTTGCAGTTTGCAAAATGCATGTGCACTCTACAAGTGCATTTGTTCCAGTGCTTTAGTAAATGAGCAGAAGCTCTGCTGATTTCCATCATCAAATCATATGCAAGCCTCAAAGTGTTTTCATTAATTGCCCTTGCATGTGATTGTGTACTCCTTGCAACATGAATGCCTTTTTACATTACCTCATTTACTGTAAGCTGGTTAGCAACTGCACCTGCAGAGTGCGACAACTGCAGTCTTGTAGCCTTTTTAGTCCCTAAATTCCTGCGTGTCCTAAAAGTAATCTTTTTTAGGGATTTCACAACCCCCTAAAATGTAATCAATGTTCCATCAGAGGGGGTGAGCAATCTGATAAGTGTGCCTTTCCATATTAGTTATTCCAGAAGAATTAAATTATTGAATGTTATACTGATGCTGGGGAATAATGTTTTTAATTGTCTAATTTTCTTGCAATGTTAGCTTCCAAATTAATTGATTTTGGTTTTCTTGTTTGATTCCCCAGTTTCCTTCAACGCCACAGGAATGGCAGACTGTGGCATCCCATTTTGCCAGCCGTTGGGACTTTCCCAATTGTGGAGGGGCTATAGATGGGAAACATGTCCACATTGTGCCACCACCCCATTCGGGGTCATACTATTTTAATTATAAGGGGTTCCACAGTATTGTTTTAATGGCGGTGGTGTCGGCACACTATGATTTTTTATATGTGGATGTGGGGAAGAATGGCCGGATGTCGGATGGAGGAGTATTTGCCCAGACGGAGTTCTGCCAGCGTCTCCAGAGTGGTGGCCTGGGATTGCCACCTGATGCGGATAACGTGGAAGGACTCCCCTTTGTCTTCATTGCCGATGAAGCCTTCGCTCTCAGCAAGCACCTCATGAGGCCATTCCCCCAAAGAACCCTCACCCCGGAGAGGAGGGTTTTTAATTTCCGGCTGGCCAGAGCTAGAAGAGTGGTTGAGAATGCGTTTGGAATTCTGGCCAGCCGGTTCCGCCTGTTTCAAACAGCCATTAATTTGGCGGAATACAAACTTAATTTTATCATTTTATCGTGCTGCATTCTGCACAACTTTTTAAACAAACATTCTGCGAATTATATAGGCACAGTTGGGCCTGAGGCCGGACAAATAGATGCCAACCTTACGGGCCTGGATACTGTCCGTACTGGCTTGGCCCCCCAAAGTGCCCGTCAAGTTAGACAGCAATATGTTAATTATTTTATGGGTAGGGGGGCCATTGCAATGGGCCAGGATATATAATTTTTTACAATAAAAAAAAATTGATGAAATCTTGCATTATATTTATTGCTTGCCTTTCTTTTGGGCTGTCTCCTAGGTTATGGTCGAGCAGTTGTAGTGCCAACTGTATTTTAATTTTAAATGTCTAAATAAGCTCCATTGCCACTGTAAACAACTTTTTTACAATTATAACCAAACTGATACTGAGCCTTGAAATAACAAACCACACATTTATTTAATTCCTATAAGGAGATGTTTTTATTAATGGTTGTTATGCATTCAGTTCTGCATTTAGTATAAAATGTTCATAGACAAAAATATAATGATATCTTAATAATGTAGAAAAATATAATTATATTTAAATATTTCTACCTAATCCACAAAAAAATATTTTTGGCTTTTTGATTTTCGCAAACAGGATTTTTTTTTGGTTTTTTTTTTTTTTTTTTGTTTTTTTGAAAATCAAGTTTTATTTTTTTTGGTTTTTTAAAATCAAGGTTTTTTTTTTTTTTTGGTTTTTTAAAATCAAGTTTTTTTTTTTTTTTTTTTTTGAAAATCAAGTTTTGTTAGTTTTTTTGGTTTTTTAAAATCAATTTTTTTTTATTTTTTTTTGTTTTTTTGAAAATCAAGTTTTGTTAGTTTTTTGGTTTTTTTAAAATCAAGTTTTATTTTTTTTGGTTTTTTAAAATCAAGTTTTTTTTTTTTTTTTGGTTTTTTAAAATCAAGTTTTTTTTTTTTTGTTTTTTTTTTGAAAATCAAGTTTTGTTAGTTTTTTTTGGTTTTTTAAAATCAATTTTTTTTTATTTTTTTTGTTTTTTTGAAAATCAAGTTTTGTTATTTTTTTAGTTTTTTTAAAATCAAGTTTTTTTTTTTTTTTTTTGTTTTTTTAAAATCAAGTTTTTTTTTTTTTTTTTGGTTTTTTAAAATCAAGTTTTTTTTTTTTTTTGGGTTTTTAAAATCAAGTTTTTTTTTTTTTTTTTGGGTTTTTGAGAAAATCAAGTTTTATTTTTTTTGTGGATTTTTTAGGTATTTACGAGAAACAGCCCTCCTTTTTTAAATTAGGTTAAACAGCCATTTCTGTTCAGCCAAAAAAAGAAAGAGAAGGCCCAGAATGGGGTCAGCAAAACAGGAAATGAAGGACATGATTGATGTTTTGGGGTTTCAAAAAGGGCATTTAGATTCGACCCAAAACATCAATCATGTCCTTCATTTCCTGCTGCATACGATCCAGCCGATTACGCATTTCATCGATGTCCTTATTCCAGGCCATTATTTGACCAATTAGCCGTTGGGCACTTTCTGAGGTGAAATAGTCACTTCTTGTTGTACCTAAAGTGGAATGAAACCAAAAAATGTCTTTAGAAATATGCACACATACATAGTTTACCTTACCATAATAAAGCTGTTGTCTCAGACACTGACCTGGTGGGGTGCCCATGTAGCATAATTCCTCCACATCCTCGGGGGTGGTGCTGTTGCTTGAATCAAGCACAACCAGATCCCCTAAAATAGAGTAGACAAATTACATTAAACAAAAGGCAGCCATGCATAGATTAACGTAAGCTGGTGTGTCACACACTCACCTGGTGGGGTGCCCATGTCGCCCACCTCTCCTTCCTCCACATCCTCAGTGGGACTTGGGCTGATTTCCCAATCATGTTTGGCTTGGGGTGGACTGTCTTCTTGTTGGCTGAGTGATTTTTCCCCTATGTGAAACAAAAAATTATTAATCTACTTAGCACACAGATATTTTAGTACATAGTAATTTTCCAACATTTGTAGTGAAGGGGTTTGTGTAGAGTTCCTATTTTACCTCAATATTTAAAATTATAAAGACATATCGGATAGATAGATATCTAGATATCAATATCTCAAAATATAGTTAATAATCTTTTGATCTCTCTCTCTCTATATCTGGAACAAAATCTATAAATATCTAACTAAATGTAAAGAAAAAAAAAAAGATAACTTAAAATATTCCAAAAGAATGTTTTACATTTCTATATCTATCTATCTACCTATCTCTATATTTCTCTCTCTCTATATATTTCTCTCTCTCTCTCTCTCTCTCTATATCTATATATATATCTATATATATATCTATATCTATATATAGATATAGATATATATATATCTATATCTATATATATATCTCTATATATATATAGAGATATATATATATCTATATATCTATATATCTATATCTATATATATATATCTATATATCTATATATATATCTTTATATATATAGATAGATCTATCTATAGATATGTAACAAGGTTTATTAAAAGATCGTTTAAAACGATGAACAAAAAATCGTATAGGAAGGAAAAGCACATGGAGCAGTATACAAGGTAATAAACACAAGAGAACAACACGACAAGTACTTACTTTTTTTAAGAACTTTCCGGATACGTCGGTATTGATCCGGCTCCCTGAGTTTCAGGTCAGACCATCTTTTTCTCAGTTGATCTCTGGAGCGCTGGACCCCAAAAGATGCCTGCAAAGTGTCCACGACCTTCGCCATTATTTTGGCCTTGCGCAAATTTGGCCGTGCGTACGGCCCATACTTCCCATCATAGTCGTCTTTGTGAAGAATGGCCACCATCTCCACCATCTCTTTAAAACTCATATTAGAGGCCTTAAATCTAGGCCTCATAGATTTTGTTGACGTTCCAGCCTCCGGGCTGTCTCCACTACCTGAGGTTGTCAACATATCAGGTGTCTCCGCCATTATTTACTCCACTACGCGCCGTAACAAAAAATGGGCGGAGAACATGAGTTAAAATCGAACGTCAGGGGCGGGCGACGCAGGCGGAGTTTCACACATGCGTAGTGTATAAAGAGGGGCCTTGCGCACGTGTCGTACGTACGTTCTGTGCGTCGAATTAGGGGGCGGAGAACATGAGTTAATTTCGAACGTCAGGGGCGGGCGACGCAGGCGGAGTTTCACACATGCGTAGTGTATAAAGAGGGGCCTTGCGCACGTGTCGTACATACGTTCTGTGCGTCGAATTAGGGGGCGGAGAACATGAGTTAATTTCGAACGTCAGGGGCGGGCGACGCAGGCGGAGTTTCACACATGCGTAGTGTGTAAAGAGGGCCCTTGCGCACATGTCGTACGTACGTTCTGTGGTAGGTGATAGTGGACCAGGACGTTACAAAACGAAGGTAATTTTAGATATATATTTTTTGGGTTTTATGGTCATGACTTTGTAGCAAGCGGCCTATATGGCTTGATAGATTGATGAGGCCTACATAGGGAGAAGATGATGAGGGGTTAGCAGAAACCTATAATAAAAGTGTTTTTTGTCTTGTGACTTCATCTTTTCCAGATATAATGAATCCCCTATTTAAGGATCCAGAGTTCCTTACAGCTTTTATTTCGAAATATCGAGAGATGAGGAATTTGTGGGAGGTGAAACACCCTCAGTATTATGCAAAGCATGTGAGGAAGTCAACGCTGGAGAGACTTCTGTCCTTTGTCCAGGCGACCATCCCGGAAGCAACAATGGAGACATTGCTCAAGAAAATTGGGGTCTTGAGGAACATGTATAAGAGGGAGCATAAGAAGATCCAGGAATCAAGGAGATCAGGAGCATCAGCAGATGATGTTTATGTACCCAGGCTGTGGTACTACAATCAACTCCGTTTTCTGGATGACCAGAATGAAGCCAGGCCATCACTTTCAACCCTTCCCTCCACCCTTCCCTCCACCCTTCCCTCCACCCCAGCAGAGGCTGATGAGGAGCAAGCTGGGTCTTCCATCCTGGATGAACCAGATATGACCATCTGGAGTCAGGTAAATTATTTTAACAAATATTTACTGTACTAATATTAATGATGTTAACTGGATGTTATAATTGTCTAAAATAATTTTGCACTCAAAATTGTGTATACATATCAATTGACAGTAGTGGCTAAATATGTTTGGCACCTGCTTGAAATAATTAGGGTGTCTGATTAGACTCTTTTATTAAAGAGATGTATTCACATTGAATTTGCTATTCATGAGAAGCAAACTGTGTGTCATTGATGAACCCAAAAAAATATACTCAAACTATTGTCCTTTTTTTATACACAGGATGAGTCCATCCAGGAGGAATGTGGGGAAAGTGGCAGGCAGGAGGAGACCGGGCCCATGGACAGCCTGGAGGAGGCCGGATTCACCATCATCCTGGAGGAGGCTGGGCCCAGTGTCAGGCAGGAGGTGGCTGCTCCCAGTGAGGTGGCTGCTCCCAGTGAGGTGGCTGCTCCCAGTGAGGTGGCTGGGCCAAGTGAGGTGGCTGGGCCCAGTAGGAGCCTGACCGAATCCCAAGTGCCTCCCCTCCACCTTCCCAAAAAAAGGGCCAGGAAGGGGATGGTCACACAGGACGCATCCCTGCGCCTCATGCAAGAGGCCACCCATTTTTTAAGGAGCCCCCCCGAAGCGGAAGAATCCTATGGCTGCTACTTAGCCAGCAGGCTTCTTCAGATGGATTGGGAGCAGCGCCTCATTTGTGAGCGCCTATTTGGGGAAACAATCCATAAGGGGCTGCAGGGCACGCTAACACAAAACACCCAACTACATGAGGCAGCCCCCCCTCCTCCTCCTCCTCCTCCTCCTGCCACAACTGAAACACCAGAGCCACAGCCTCAAAAGAAGGCTACAGGGAAGGCTGCAGGGCAGCGTGGAGGAAAGGCTGCAGGGAAGAGAAGAAAGTGATGACCTGGGTTCAGTCTGGTCTGACAGAAGACGCAGGCTGTTGTAGGACCACAGTCTGGGGACATCTAGATCATCTGCTGGTGCTGTTGATCTCTGGGATTCTTGGACCAGATTGTGCTCCCTCTTATATGGACTCCGCAAGATCCCAATTTTCTTGTACACCGACTTTTTCCAGCGTTGACTTCCTCTTTATTTTATTTTGACCATGAATAAATGGATCTTTTTTGAGTTTAGCAAAAGACTTTATGTGTTTTCTTTTAAATCATTGATTTTACACACAATGTTAAATTAACAAGGGACAACAATCTCATTGAGTTTGGAAAAAACACACCAAAAATACATTACTAATGTTAATAATGTTCAAGTGGTAAGTCTTGAAAATAAAAAAATTTACATAACCAAAAACGGTGCTTTGGGTTAACTTTATCTAAAAACTAAAAAATAATCACTATAAAAAAAAAAAAGAATAATAGGTTCTTTGTGGTAACTTTACAAACCTAAAAAAAAAAAAAAAAAAAGGGGAAAAAGTATTATTAGTATGGAAACCTTGTTTTTAAAATGCATACTATATCATTCATGAGATCAAAGAGAAAAAGAATCCAGAAATCAGTTTGGGAGAACTCTGATTATGAACAGCAAAACACCTTCGTTCTTTAGAGCATTCGTAAAGAAGAAATAAAATGCGCTGCATTCAACGATCACAGATTTTGCAGCGTGATGAATGTGCTACCTACAATACGAACACTAGTTTTACTAGACCGAGTGCTTCCGTTTAGTTTTTGCTTATGAGCATGCGTCGTTTTTTTGTCCGTCGGACTAGCATACAGACGAGCGGACTTCGGGGTCCGTCGTAGTTACGACGTAAAGATTTGATGCATGTTTCAAATCTAAAGTCCGTCGGATTTGAGGCTAAAAAAGTACGTTGAAAGTCCGGAGAAGCCCACACACGATCGGATTACCAGCCAGCTTTAGTCCGTCAGCGTCCGTTGGACTTTTGTAGACGAAAAGTCCGACCGTGTGTACGCGGCATAAGGCTCGGTAGAGCAGAAGTTTATTTTTGATTGATTAATGGCAAGATGCCCTTTTCTTCTGTTTGTGAATATCCTGTGGATTAAATATGATGCTTTCCTAAAAGAAACTATGAGTTTGTCCCTGCATTAAGTCTGATCCCTTACAATTGTTGGCTTGAAGCGGGCACAAGACCCAGTGACTGTACCTTTTGTAGCAGCATTTTTGAAAAAAAAGAGCAAGATTTTTTTTTTAATTCACTGGTACCAGTATACTGTTAAGAGAATGGAGGAAATAATCAAACAGCTGGTACAAGCATGCACAGACCAACAAGAAACTAACTGCTTGTTGATGACTGCTACCTAAGTGGCCATGCAGGAGCAGAAGGAGTTCAATAAACTCATACAGAGTCAGGTACAGTCCCTGACTGACAAGGTGCTACGTGTGGACAATGTTGCAGATTTACACAAGCGAGTGCAGGTTGTACTACAGAAAATGATGGCTGAGGATGACGTGGAGGCTTTCCTCACAGTTTTTGAGAGGGTGGCAGAGCATGAAGGGCTCCCCAGGACAAGTGGGCTGAGGTCCTTGCCCCCTTTTTGACCGGGGATCCACAGAAGGCCTATTTTGATCTGAATGCTGCTGAGGCCCGGCAATATAAAACCCTGAAAAATGAGATTCTGGCCCGCCTTGGCGTAACAATGGCTGTGAGAGCTCAGCGCATCCATGCTTGGCAATTTAAGGTGGACCAACCTGCAAGGTCCCAGATGTATGACCTCATTCACCTCATATGGATGTGGTTACAGCTAGAGGTTGCCACCCCAGCCCAAATCGTGGAGAGAGTCATAGTGGACCGATTTGTGAGAGCCCTTTCAACCCCTATACATCGGTTTGCCAGGAGAGCTGATCCTAATGATGCCAATGAGTTGGTGGCCCTCGTGTAGCGGTACTTGTGTACTGAGGATTTTCTTTGTGGGGTAGTACCCAAAGAATCCTTCTCCAAGAGACAGAAGCCAGCTAGGGCAAAGGAACAGGTAAATGGGGTACCCCAAGAGCCAGGGTTGGAGGCTCTATTCCCCCATTTTGCTATGGAAAATGACCTGTTATACCAAGTCGATGAAATACGAGGAGAGAGACTGACACAGTTGCTAGTACCTCAACCTCATAGATGCATGGTGCTAGACTTGGCCCATTCTCATGTTCTTGGGGGACATCTGGGGGTGGATAAAACTAAAGAGAGAGTATTTAAATGGGTTTATTGGCCAGGCTTACACAAAGAGGTAAAATTGTACTGTGAATCTTGCCCAGTTTGTCAGCTCACCACTCCAGTCTCACATTTCCGAAGTCCATTGGTACCTTTACCCATCACTGAGGTGCCCTTTGACAGGATTGCCATGGATATCGTAGGACCCTTGATTAAGTCTGCTAGGGGGACCAGTATATCCTGCTTGTCTTGGACTATGCCATCTGGTACCCAGAGGCAATTCCGTTAAGGAACCCCTCAGCTAAAAGTATTGCTAAAGAGCTTTCTCTTATGTTTTCACATGTCGGTATTCCTCGAGAGCTGTTAACTGACCAGGGCACGCCCTTCATGCCGAAGGTTACTAAAGAGTTGTGTAAATTGTTTAAAATTAATCACTTATGCACTTCTGTGTACCACCCACAAACAGATGGTCTAGTGGAAAGGTTCAACAAAACATTGAAAGGAATGTTAAAACGAGTGGTAGCGGCAGATGGTAGGGACTGGGACTGCCTCTTGCTTTATCTCATGTTTGCTATATGGGAGGTACTCCAAGCCTCCACCAGCCTTTCCCCTTTTGAGTTGCTCTATGGCCGACATCCGAGAGGCCTATTATATATAGCAAAAGAGACTTGGGAAGAAGAGGCAACCCCACTCAAAAGTGTAGTGGAACATATTGCTCAAATGCAATACCAGATTGGAAGCGTCATGCCCATTGTTAAATCCAAAACAGGCTCAGCAGGCTCAGGCTAGAGTCTATAACTGTTCAGCCAAGATCCAAACCTTTAACCCCGGTGACAGAGTTCTTGTGCTGGTACCCACAGTGGAGAGCAAATTTCTGGTGAAATGGCAAGGGCCATACAAAGTTGTAGAACAGGTGGGGGAAGTTAACTACAGAGTACATCAGCCTGGCAAAAGGAAGCCCTACCAAATCTATCATGTCAATCTATTGAAGCCCTGGAAAGACACCTTTGTGGTCAACGCACCCTTTGTGATGACTACTGCAGGTCCTTCTGCCATGCCTGGGGTAGAGATTGCTGAGGCCCTGTCCATAAGCCAGAAACAAGAGACCAAGTAATTTCTACTAAGAAATAGGGAGTTCTTCTCTGATCTTCCAGGGGTAACTTCAATAATAAGGCACGATATTGTGACCGAGCCAGGGGTGAAAGTTAACTTAAAACCTTATTGCATCCCAGAAGCTTGGTGCCCAGTAGTCTCAGAGGAAATAAGGAGGATGTTGGAGCTTGATGTAATAGAAGAATCTCATGGTTAGTGGTGTACTCCAATCGTCCTTATTACCAAGCCGGATGGAAACATCCGATTTTGTAATGACTTCCAAAAGCTAAATGAGGTGTCAAAATTTGATGCCTATCCAATGCCCAGGGTATATGAGCTAATTGAGCGTTTAGGACATGCTTGATATATCACCACCCTGGACCTTATGAAGGGGTATTGGCAAATACCACTTACAGAATGTGCTAAAGAGAAGACAGCCTTTTCCACTCCTGAAGGGCACTGGCAGTATAAGAGGATGCAATTTGGCCTACATGGGGCCCAGGCCACTTTTCAGCGGATGATGGATCGCATCCTTAAACCCCACCAAGCCTATGCATCTGTGTATTTAGATGATGTGGTAATTTTTAGTGCAGGCTGGGAGAGCCACTTACCTAAAGTGCAGGCTGTTGTTAACGTCCTTCATTGTGAGGGTCTGACAGCCAATCCAAAGAAGTGTGTTGTGGGATTAGAGGAGGCTTGGTGTTTAGGGTACATTATTGGCAGGGGGGTAGTAAAACCCCAAGTCACAAAAGTCCAGGCAATCCAAAGTTGGCCAAGACCCCTTAATAAAAAACAGGTCAGGGCTTTTTGGGGTTAGTAGGCTACTACAGAAGGTTTGTCCCCAATTTTACTACGTTGGCTGCTGCCCTTACAGATCTTACCAAGGGGGGAAAAAGTCCACAGGGGTCCCAAGAAGCTGAGAAATCTTTCCATAACCTAAAGACAGCCCTGTGTAATAGCCCTGTCTTAATCACCCGTATTTCACACAGGAATTTGTAGTGCAGATGGATGCTTCAGAAGTGTGATTAGGTGCAGCGTTGTCCCAAGTGGTGAATGGGGAGGAACACCCCATAGCATTCTTAAGCAGAAATTTGACCTCTGCTGAAAAAAGATACGCCATTATAGAAAGGGAATGTCTAGCCATCAAATGGGCTCTTGAAAGTTAAACTAACTGACCATGCCCCTCTCAAATGGATGGCCCCAAATAAGGAGAAAAATGCAAGAGTTACCAGATGGTTCTTGGCTCTACAGAATTTAAAAAAATTTTAGTAGAATATAGACCAGGTAGCCAACTAGCTAATGCAGATGCTCTCTCCGGAGTTTACAGTCTGTTTGCCCAAGTTGCTCAACCCCCTGAGTTTAAGCAGGGGGGATATGTAGCAGAGTGCCTGTGAAACAGGTTAAAATTTCAGGAAAAGTGATTGATGGGATATATGTTCCTCGGATTCTTAGATCTGGGTGGGACAGACTCCCAAGTCCATGGACCACAGTTTAATGTTTTCTTTTCAAGTCTTGATTAAGGCAGCTGGTCCTAGCTCTCAGAGAGAGAGTGTGTGTGTCTCCATGTGAGGAGTCAACTAGGAGCATGGCTGCTTATTCCCTGAGTTTGGATACAAAGTATTTGCATTTATAAGGACACTTACTACAAAACCAAGGACTGGACAGACTATTAGTAAGAATAGTAAGGCTCGGTAGACCAGAAGTTTATTTTTGTTTGATTAATGGCAAGATGCCCTTTTCTTCTGTTTGGGAATATCTTGGATATGTTGGATATCTTGGATATTGTGGATTAAACATGATACTTTCCTAAAAGAAACGGTGAGTTTGTCCCTGCATTGAGTCTGATCCCCTACAACTCCTTGTGACTGTGGGCACATGATTCTGATCTAATTTCTCTATCCTGGACCAGCCAATCAAGGTATTTTTAGCCCTGCTAGTTCCCTTCCTTTCCATTTATAAAGCTAGGCTTTTGCTAAGTTGTGTTACTATATGGCTAAAGACCCTGGGAGGACCAACGCTTTGGTTTTTTCCATAGATTAAAAAGCATCTGGTTTAAGGCGACATGCATTGTAGTGGAGGCATACTGGCTTATTTGTGAGTATGGGACCTAATACTATAGTACATCCCAATCCTAATAGAAGTAGCTTACACTAATATTCATTACCATATCCTTTATACCCAGTTTACGTGTACATCCCCATATACCGACACCTGTGCCTATATTATGGCTACCGCCTGGCCCAGGTGTCCCGGGTTGTCATATCCATTTGGAGGGGGTTGCTCTGTGGTCATGACATTCCCGGCATAGATGAGCGTTGAGACTATTTGTTTTAGCACCACATTATTGGTGAGTTCATGTACATACACACACCTGTATCATTATGCAAAAATTTGTACTGTATTTTAATTTGAGTATGTTTCTCCAACTAGAATTATTGAAGCTCATGAAGAAGTGACAATTTATGTGTGAAACATGTACAGCGAGCAATTCTTTTTAATCTATGGGGACTGTGGGAACTACCAAGAGGAATGCATACATCTCAGTGTAGGCATTTCTTCAATATTGTCACACAGAAAGTATTAGTCAAGTGTAACCTCTAGGATAAACCACTGTGTCCCATATTTCTCTACCACATATATTATGTGTTGTATATGTACGTATTTTATGTGAATTATTAAAAATTGTTATATATTTTAATACAGCCTACAAAGTCCATTATTCCATTATTCAGCATTTATAGGTTTTCAGTCGTGCCATACGCTTTCCATTTTTGGATGATGGATTGAACAGTGCTCTGTAAGATGTTCAAAGCTTGGGATATTTTTTAATAACCTAACCCTGCTTTAAACTTCTCCACAACTTTATTCCTGACCTGTCTGGTGTGTTCTTTGGCCTTCATGATGCTGTTTGTTCACTAAGGTTCTCTTACAAACCTCCGAGGGTTTCACAGAACAGCTGTATATATACTGAGATTAAATTACACACAGGTGGACTCTATTTACTAATTAGGTAACTTCTGAAGGCCATTTGGTTCCACTAGATTATAGTTAGGTGTAATAGAGAAAAGGGGGCTTAATACAAATGCACGCCACACTTTTCAGATATTCATTTGTAAAAAATTCTGAAAACCATTTATCATCATTTTCCTTCCACAACTATGTACCATTTTGTGCTGGTCTATCACATAAAATCCCGATAAAATAAATTTACATTTTTGGTTGTAACATGACAAAATGTGGATAATCTCAAGGGGTGTGAATACTTTTTCAAGACACTGTATATACTGACTCATGGGATGATAACTTGGTTCTACTGACCCAACATCTTGCTTCCTTTCCTCCAAATAAAACATATAATTTAGACCCAAATCCGTGTTCCACCCTGTTCATGCCAAGGATCCTTTCTTGGAAGCTTTTTATTGTGTGGTGTATACTGACCCCATGAATATGTGTAAAAAAGTGTCTATTGGCTCTTGTCACTTCAACCTAACACCTGGGGAATGGCTAGCTCTTGATAATCTTTGCAAATTTTTTAAATATAGTTATTAAACCAGCTGACAAAGGGGGTGTTATAGTGGTCCAAGATAAAAGAGAAAACCTATGATATCAAGGCATAATTTATAATTGCCCGTCATAATTTGTGGTTTACCGCCTCACATGTCTGTGTGGTTTGTTCTATGTTGGAAGAACCATATGGACACTGAGGAAGCATTTTAGCAAACACCTCCGCTTTGTGGAAGAAGGGAACAATAAACAGTGTCCCCCGACACTTCAAAAAACACCACAAAATACTCTCTGATGGTTTGAAGGTATGGGTTATTGAAGGCATCCCCAACACTCACTCTGCAGCTAAACATTTTAAAAGGTTGAGCGAACAGGAGACCTACTAGATTTATGTACTTGACACGCTGGCTCAAGTGGGTCTCAAGATTTAGATCATCAAGATCCTATGAGCATATCCATTATGCTACTCATTGATCATTCATCTTTGTTTTAATTGATTGAATATTATTGATCCCCCCCTTACCATAGATGGTTTACATTGTATTTATCAGTTACAATAGCTTATAATAATCTTTAAGTATGTTTCACTTTTTTTCCTCTTTCCCAGCTGTATATCCCCATTGTTGAATTATTGCAACCCAATATCCTTTCTAGATATCCTTTAAGGTTATTGTTTTGCTGATTTGATTGTATTTAATCGTTTCATTGTTTTGTGATTTTTTTGAATGTTTTTTGGTGGATTATGTTTTTAGTCTACTGAGTCTGTTCTGTAGCCTCGCAGCACTTCTGCCTTTTCCTCTAGTTCTGGTGTGGCCCGCCCCATTATTGGCAAATAGGGATGAGCTTCATGTTCAAATTGAACGCATGTTCGACTCGAACATCGTGTGTTCGGTCGTTCGCTGAATTACGAACTATATGGGCCGTTCGTGCCAAATTTCAGTGACGCGTCACGGCCCATAATTCACTGCGGCATCGCATTGCACTGCTGGCTGATGATTGGCCAAGCATGCACTATGACCCGCATGCTTGGCCAATCACAGCGCTGTGTGTACAGAGAACCGTAATTGGCCAAAGCCAAGGAGGCTTTGGCCAATTATGGCTCAGGGGGTTTAGTACACGCCCTACACTGTATAAGGTCGCCTCTGTGGCGGCCTTGTGTAGTGTGTTGCGGTGGAGACTGGAGAGAGATAGATAGACATAGAGACAGTGTCATTTGATTTAATTTAGAAAGAGTATGCAGGTCGAGTCAGTTAGCTGCACTTACAGTGTATCGTGTATATATATGCATCCCAGGTGTTGTGTGTGTGTGTGTGTGTATATATATATATATATATATATATATATATATATATATATATATATATATATATATACACTGTATTAAGTTTAGCTAGATCCTGTTCTTCTCTTCCTAATATACTGACAGGCAGGCAGGTGTTTTAACAGTATTTCCAGTTAGTGTACTGTGTACCATGCACAGTTGCACCTACAGTATAGCTACCTGAAGCCAGGTGCTTGTGTGGGCTCTTGACGTATTTCCAGTTACTGTAGTGTGTTCCCTGTACAGTTGCATCTACAGTATAACTACCTGAAGCCAGGTGTTTGTGTAGGCTCTTGACGTATTTCCAGTTACTGTACTATGTACCCTGCACAGTTGCACCTACAGTATAACTACCTGAAGCCAGGTGCTTGTGTAGGCACTTGACGTATTTCCAGTTACTGTACTGTGTACCCTGCACAGTTGCACCTACAGTATAACTACCTTAAGCCAGGTGCTTGTGTAGGCTCTTGAGGTATTTCCAGTTACTGTACTGTGTACCCTGCACAGTTGCACCTACAGTATAGCTACCTGAAGCCAGGTGCTTGTGTGGGCTCTTGACATATTTCCAGTTACTGTACTGTGTACCCTGCACAGTTGCACCTACAGTATAACTACCTGAAGCCAGGTGCTTGTGTAGGCTCTTGACGTATTTCCAGTCACTGTACTGTGTACCCTGCACAGTTGCACCTACAGTATAACTACCAGAAGCCAGGTGCTTGTGTAGGTTCTTGACATATTTCCAGTTACTGTACTGTGTACCCTGCACAGTTGCACCTACAGTATAACTACCTGAAGCCAGGTGCTTGTGTAGGCTCTTGACTTATTTCCAGTTACTGTACTGTGTACCCTGTACAGCTGCACCTACAGTATAACTACCTGAAGTCAGGTGCTTGTGTAGGCTCTTGACGTATTTCCAGTTACTGTACTGTGTACCCTGCACAGTTGCACCTACAGTATAACTACCAGAAGCCAGGTGCTTGTGTAGGTTCTTGACGTATTTCCAGTTACTGTACTGTGTACCCTGCACAGTTGCACCTACAGTATAACTACCTGAAGCCAGGTGCTTGTGTAGTCTCTTGACGTATTTCCAGTTAGTGTACTGTGTACCCTGCACAGTTGCACCTACAGTATAGCTACCTGAAGACAAGTGCAGGTGTTCTCATACTAATAATACTACAGGCAGGCAGTTGATTCTGCTAGCTGCAATATAATCGGTATATGTACACATCCCAGTTTTGTGCAGCTACATCTCACTGCAGGCCAATAGTATGTCTGGAAGGCCAACAAGGAGAGGCAGACAGTCACAAGCCAATAAAAGAGGGCAAGCAGGCTCTGAGTCTAGAGGCAACAGTGCTGGTCTTGGACACGGTGCATCCTCATCAGCACGTGGCCGTGGGACACACTTGGCCTTTTTTTTGGCAGCTGGCCGTGTTAAGCTGCAACATGCGGAGGACTTGGTTGAGTGGATGACCAAGCCGTTCGCCTCCTCCTCATCCTCTCTCACCCAGGCTCAGGATACTTTGTCTGGCAAAGCAGCTGCCAACACGGCCTCTTCCCTCAGTTCAATGGCATCAGTGACTCCTTCCCTAGCCCCACCATGTCCTCCTGAGGAGTCCCCCGAACTGTTTGACCACAGTGTTGGGTACATGCTCCAGGAGGATGCCCAGCGTTTTGAAGGCTCCGATGATGGTACTCAGCTAGAGGAAGGCAGTAACGTGAGCCCAGACAGAGGGGGTGCCCAAGAAGGACAGCAATCTGGCAGTCATGTTCCCTCTGCTGTAGCATACTGCCAGGTTTGCTCCAGGGATGAGGAGGGAGGGGATGATGAGGTCACTGACTCCATGTGGGTGCCTGATAGGAGAGAGAAAGAGGAAGAGGAGGCACATCACCAACGAGGCAGGATGCCCTCTAGGGGCCAGCCTAAGGGCAGCACACTGACTGCATCACACCGCAGAGCTCCGTATGTGCAGGGCGCTGCTGTCTCTGCACATTATTCCAAAAGTTCTTTGGTGTGGACCTTTTTCGAGACGAGTGCATCAGATCCCACCGCTGCTATTTGCAACATATGTCTTGAGCGTATCTCACGTGGCCAACATCTCCCGCTCGGGCACCACATGCTTGACCAGACATATGTTGACCTGCCATGCAGTTCGTAGGCAAGCGTACCTAAAGACCCACATCAAAGAACAAAGAGGACCTCTCCTTGCTCCTCATCAGCTGGGATCTCCAACCCCACTATACCTTCAGTCCTCTCTGAGACCTGCACTGAGAGGAATGAAGGTGTGGAATTAGGTGTGTCAAAGCCAAGTACTTGCGGACAATCTGTACACTGATGTCAGATTGTACCAGGCAAATTTCCCTGCCCCAGTTGCTGCACCGCCAAAAGAAGTTTGCTCCCAGCCATCCACATGCCCAGCGGTTGAATGCTAGCTTGGCAAAATTGCTAGCACTTCAACTGCTACCTTTTCAGTTGGTAGACTCTGCCCCTTCCGTGAGTTTGTGGAATGTGCAGTTCCTCAGTGGCAGGTTCCCAAAAGCCACTTTTTCTCACAGAAGGTGATTCTGGCTCTCTACCGGCATGTGGAAGGCAATGTCTTGGCCTCGCTGGACAGGGGGGTCAGCGGTAAGGTGCATATTACCACTGAATCATGGTCCAGCAGGCATGGACAGGGACATTACCTAAGTTTCACGGCGCATTGGGTGACTCTGCTGGCAGCTGGGAAGGATGCAGAACAAGGTGCAGTAGTGTTGGAGGTTGTTCCACCACCACGCCTCCAAAATGCCAGTATTGGTGATTCTGACACACCTCTCTCTTCCACCCCCTCCTCTTCTTCCTCCATGGCCTCTTCCTGTGCTTTGTCCTCGGAACCAGCGGTGCTCCGTAGGCATTCAAGGGGCTATGCCAGTACGCAGGCCAAAAGATGCCATGCGGTGCTTGAGCTGGTGTGCTTGGGGGACAGGAGCCACACTGGGGCAGAGATTCTGTCAGCTCTGCAGGGGCAGATTCAGAGGTGGTTGATACCACACCAGCTTCAGGCAGGAATGGTGGTTTGCAAAAATTAGCTATGAGTACGCGCTCCGCAAGTGCGTGAAACGCGTTAGCAGCTTAGCTGTATTGCTCAAGGTGGTGTCATGTACTAATTTTATGCCACGTTTTGAATAAAGAAGATTTTATTTGCTAATTCCGGAGTGCAGCTGTCCAGATCTTTTTCCTGCATGTATACAGCAGGTTCAGAGGTGGTTGACGCCACGCCAACTTAAGCGAGAAATGGTGGTTTGCGACAATGGCTCCAACCTCCTCTATGCCCTCCGACAGGGACAACTGACCCATGTGTTCTGTTTGGCTCACGTCCTTAACTTGGTGGTGCAGCGGTTCTTGGGCAGGTATCCGGGCTTACAGGATGTCTTGAGGCAGGCCAGGAAAGTCTGTGTGCATTTCCGCCGGTCATATAATGCCAGTGCTCAGCTGGCTGACCTCCAAAAGGAATTTAACCTGCCCAAGAACCACCTAATATGTGACATGCCCACCAGGTGGAACTCAACGTTGGCCATGCTGCAGTGGCTGCACACGCAGCAGAGGGCCATCAATGACTATGCGACTATGGCACCAGGACAGGGTCAGGGAAGCTTGTTTTTTTTCCCCACACTAGTGGGCCATGATCAGGGATATATGCACTGTCCTGTCACCATTTGAGGATGCCACGAGGATAGTGAGCAGTGATATGCATGCATCAGTGACACTGTCCCCCTTGTCCACCTGTTAGAGCACACGCTGCATGGAATAATGGACAGGGCACTTGAGGCAGAACAGAGGCAGGAAGAGGAGGACTTCCTTAGTTCTCAAGGCCCCTTTATCCACAGAGTGTTCCTGCGTGCCTGCCGATCACACAGGAAGAAGAGGAGGAGGTTTGTGTCAGCATGGAGGTGGAGCCTGGCACTCAGCATCAGCAGCAGTCTTTAAGGGATCATTTACAGTCCCAAGAAACCCATGGACTTGTACGTGGCTGGGAGGAGGTGGCTGCAGATCAAGTCGTCCTTAGTGACCCAGGGGACTCCGGACCGAATGCCTCAGCAAACCTACGCTGCATGGCCTCCCTGATACTGCAAAGCCTGCGGAAGGATCCTCATATTCGTGGTATCAAGGAGAGACATTGTTACTGGCTGGCAACCCTCCTTGATCCACATTACAAGAGTAAGGTTGTAGACCTTATCTTGCCGTCGCAGAGGGAGCAGAGGATGAAACATCTTCAGGAGGCTTTCCAGAAAGGTCTGTGCAACGCGTTCCCAGAGACTGGGAGGTTACATACTCCTGTTCCCAGCTTCGGTCAGTCAAAGAAGGAGCGGTGGAGAAGGTGGCCATCTGACCGATGCATTCAGACAATTTTTTAGTCTGCAGCCCAAAGATATTATCGGTTCCAGCAACCATCGCCAGCGTCTGTTTTACATGGTGCAGGAATACCTAGAGGCAAGATCAGACTTGGACACCTTTCCCACCGAAAATCCTCTGGGTTACTGGGTCTTGAGGATGGATCACTGGTCAGAGCTTGCACAGTATGCTATTGAGCTACTGGCCTGTCCTGCATCCAGCACCCTTTTAGAATAAAATATAAAAGTTTTGTCTGTTTTATGGAATAAATGAATGTTGTCAGCTATGTTTTCATGGAGAATGTACGTTTTTTTCTGTACTAATATCAAACCATGAACTCTAAACATTACAAAGTGTTTGATGCTGACATTAAAGCTATGTTAAGAATTTCATTGCAATGTTTATAACTTAGTTTATTGGGAAATAGATCTAGTAAATGTTTAAAATTATTTCTTTATTTTAAAAGGACCTGAACTGTTGAAGATTTGCCAAATAAAGGCAAGCAGAGGAATGTCACCAATATTGTCTGTGGTCTCCCTGCAGCTGATCTTTTTCTCGTCATTGATTTGCCATGATTTATTCCTTCATGGAGGTGGTTGAGGATCAGGACTTTGGTAGAGCATCAGCTTATACCATAGCTTCCCTCTGACAGTTGGGGGGTCATTTACTATAGCGCCAAAAAATTATCCTGCAGTACCAAAAAATAACTCTTAAAAAAGGCCAGAAAGACTTCAACTCTCAGAAAGTCAGCGCTAATGCAAATGGAAAGCAGCGCTATTGCCGGCAATAATGCCTGTCAGATCACGTATGCTGGAATATTGGAAGTCAATGGGGCTTGAACCTGCAAAATCCAAAGTTCTCACTGAAGTATTATTTGCAAGTTCTTTGCCATAAAAAGTGTTTGGAGAGCCGGGTCCTGCCATAGGGGACATGTATCAATGCCAACATTTTTTTTAAAAACGGATGTTTTTTTTTGGGAGCAGTGATTTTAATAATGGTTAGAGTGAAACAATAAAAATGTAATATTCCTTTAAATTTCGTACCTGGGGGGTGTCTACAGTATGCCTGTAAAGGGGCGCATGTTTCCCATGTTTAGAACAGGCTGACAGCAAAATGACATTTCAAAGGAAAAAAAGTCATTTAAAACTACTCGCGGCTATTAATGAATTGCTGGTCCGACAATACACATAAAAGTTAATTGATAAAAACGGCATGGGAATTTCCCACAGGGGAACCCCAAACCAAAATGTAAAAAAAAAAATGGCATGGGGGTCTGGTATGGATATTAAGGGGAACCCTGGCCAAAATTTTTACAAAAAAATGGCGTGGGGTCCCCCTCAAAACCTATACCAGACCCTTCAGGAGGAGGTGGCTGTGGATCAAGTCGTCCTTAGTGACCCAGAGGACTCCGGACCGAATGCCTCAGCAAACCTACGCTGCATGGTCTCCCTGATCCTGCAAAGCCTGCGGAAGGATCCTCGTATTCGTGGTATCAAGGAGAGGCATCGTTACTGGCTGGCAACCCTCCTTGATCCACATTACAAGAGTAAGGTTGCAGACCTTATCTTGCCGTTGCAGAGGGAGCAGAGGATGAAACATCTTCGGGAGGCCTTCCAGAAAGGTCTGTGCAACGCGTTCCCAGAGACTGGTAGGTTACAAACTCCTGTTCCTGGACAACGTGTTGCTGAGGCTTCGGTCAATCAAAGAAGGAGTGGTGGAGAAGGTGGCCGTCTGACCGATGCATTCAGACAATTTTTAACAGGGGCGTGTAATTAACATTTTTGATGCAATTCTTTGCAGCAGAGCTCGTTCCTGTGCTCCAACTAGAGTATCTGTGAGGGGTTGCAGTGTTGTGGCACCAGCATCAGTGCCTAAGGCCCAATTTTTCAGCCCCTGTTTAACAGGGGTGTGTAATTACAATTTTTGATGCAATTCTTTGCAGCAGGGCTCGTTCCTGCACTCCAACTAGAATATCTGTGAGGGGTTGCAGTGTTGTGGCACCAGCACCAGTGCCTAAGGCCCTATTTTTCAGCCCCTGTTTAACAGGGGCGTGTAATTACAATTTTTGATGCAATTCTTTGCAGCAGGGCTTGTTCCTGTGCTCCAACTAGAGTATCTGTGAGGGGTTGCAGTGTTGTGGCACCAGCACCAGTGCCTAAGGCCCAATTTTTCTGTCCCTGTTCAACAGGGACATGTAATTACAATTCTTCATCTAATATTTCACAGCAGGGGCCGTTCCAGCACCCACCAAGAGTAACTGTGAGGACTACAGTGTTGTGCCACCACCACCATCACCAAAGGCCCAATTTTTCTGACCCTGTTCAACAGGGGCATGTAATTACAGTTCTTGATCTAATATTTCACAGCAGGGCCCTGTGAGGGCTTACAATGTTGTGGCAAAACCAACACCTAAGGCCACAATTTCTGCAGAGTATATAAGGCAGGCCCGTTCTTTCAAACATCCAACTTACAAACGACTCCTACTTGCAAACGGAAGGAGACAACAGATGAAATCTACCCCTAGGAAGGGAAATTCTCTCCTGTAAGAGTTAATATGGGAAAACGTTTCTGCTTTCCACTGATGCTTTATCACCAATCCTTGTTTCACTAAAAACCCCAAATTTTCAAAAAACATTTGTCATTGGGACAGAAAGTGAGGTGAAATCTTCTGAAGAGGAGCAGAGACAGCAAAACAAATGTCACAGGGGTGATAACCCTTCCCTATGTTTTCCAAAAAGCTTAAAAATAGATTTTTTTGGCTGGAGCTACCCTTTTAAAATGTACCAGTTCAAAATTACAAACAGATTCTACTTAACAACAAAACTACAGTCCCTGTCTTGCTTGCACCACTTGTATACTGCTGTTCAGAGTGTATAGGGCCTGGGGGCCCCACCCCTTTCCTTTTTTTAATTTGGGTGAGGGGTTCCATTAATATCCATACAAGACACAAAGGGCCTGGTAATGCACTGGAGGGGGGGTACCCATACCATTTGTCTCACTGATTTTCATCCATATTGCTGGGACCCAACATTACATTAAAGCCGCAAGCAGTTTTAAATGACTTTTATTCCTTTAAAAATGTCATTTTGTGCAGGGACTGTTCTAAGCACGGGAAACATGCGCCACTTTACAGGCATACTATAGACACCCCCAGGTACGATATTTAAAGGAATATTTCACTTTTTTTTCACTTTAAGCATCATTAAAATCACTGCTCCTGAAAAAATGGCCGTTTTTAAAACTTTTTTTGCATTGATACATGTCCCCTGGGGCAGGATCCGGGTCCCCAAACCCTTTTTAGGACAATACCATGCAAATTAGCCTTTAAAATGAGCACTTTTGATTTAGAACGTTTGAGTCCCATAGACTTGATTGGGGTTCTAACGTTCGTGCAAATTTTCGGTCCGTTCGCAGGTTCTGGTGCGAACCAAATCGGGGGGTGTTCGGCTCATCCCTATTGGTAAAAAGTGTTACCTAGGTAATGGACCATCCCCTGGCTTGATGCCACTTCCGGTTCCACGTTCCACAGTGGTTTCCAAGGATTTCCTATACCAGCTGATTTGCAGCTCTCTGGTTCCTCCATCCTTGCTGCTAGCTGCATGCCGAGAGATCTTCTGTGTGTGGACGATCCCCCTGTAGATGCTACCTTACTGACAAGTGGTCTTATCATGAATTTATGTGAGTGCACACTTGGCTGCCCTATTAACGTTGTTTTAACACTGCATTGGTGGTACCCCCTTGTGTTTTTCTACATTTTTGATTCTGTAAAATGTAACTGTTTATACAAAATCCTTTAATTGGGTACATGGAGGTGTGGCCCATATGTTTTTATCCTGTAAAGTCCGCATTAACAAATCAAATATCTTGATACAAAAATTAACAGTTATGCATGAAGAGAGAGTACAAATAAACTGTATTGTTTAAAATAAAAACATTTTAATAAAATCAACCACACTTAATATTTTTCATTTTCATAAAACAATTATGTATACCTTGTTCTAATGAGCCTAGAACAAAATAATGAGAACACTACAGAGAAGTTAGTGAACTTGTTCTGAAGTAGCAATTATTTTTAATTATAATATAATTAAGCAAATTCAATGGGGATTGTCAATGCAAAACAGATCAGAACTGAATTATATGAGTGTTTGAAACAGAAGGTTGGTTAAAATATTGATAGATAATTAATAATCCAAATGCTCCTAATATGACTCTATAAAAGTTTTGTCTGTTTTATGGAATAAATGAATGTTGTCAGCTATGTTTTCATGGAGAATGTAAGTTTTTTTCTGTACTAATATCAAACCATGAACTCTAAACATTACAAAGTGTTTGATGCTGACATTAAAGCTATGTTAAGAATTTCATTGCAATGTTTATAGCTTAGTTTATTGGGAAATAGATCTAGTAAATGTTTAAAATTATTTTTTTTATTTTAAAAGGACCTGAACTGTTGAAGATTTGCCAAATAAAGGCAAGCAGAGGAATGTCACCAATATTGTTTGTGGTCTCCCTGCAGCTGATCTTTTTCTCATCATTGATTTGCCATGACTTATTCCTTCATGGAGGTGGTTGCGGATCAGGACTTTGGTAGAGCATCAGCTTATACCATAGCTTCCCTCTGACAGTTGGGGGGTCATTTACTATAGCGCAAAAAATTATCCTGCAGTACCAAAAAATAACTCTCAAAAAAGGTCAGAAAGACTTCAACTCTCAGAAAGTCAGCGCTAATGCAAATGGAAAGCAGCGCTATTGCCGGCAATAATGCCTGTCAGATCACATATGCTGGAATATTGGAAGTCAATGGGACTCGAACCTGCAAAATGCAAAGTTCTCACTGAAGGATTATATGCAAGTTCTTTGCCATAAAAAGTGTTTAGAGAGCCGGGTCCTGCCCCAGGGGACATGTATCAATGCCAACATTTTTTTTAAAAACGGACGTTTTTTCGGGAGCAGTGATTTTAATAATGCTTAGAGTGAAACAATAAAAATGTAATATTCCTTTAAATTTCATACCTGGGGGGTGTCTATAGTATGCCTCTAAAGGGGCGCATGTTTCCCGTGTTTAGAACAGGCTGACAGCAAAAATGACATTTCAAAGGAAAAAAAGTCATTTAAAACTACTCGCGGCTATTAATGAATTGCTGGTCCGACAATACACATAAAAGTTCATTGATAAAAACGGCATGGGAATTCCCCACAGGGGAACCCCAAACCAAAATGTAAAAAAAAATGGCGTGGGGGTCCCCCTAAATTCCACACCAGGCCCTTCAGGTCTGGAATGGATATTAAGGGGAACCCCGGCCAAAATGTTTACAAAAAAATGGCGTGGGGTCCCCCTCAAAACCTATACCAGACCCTTTAGGTCTGGTATGGATTTTAAGGGGAACCCCACGCCAAAATTTTAAAAAAAATGGCGTGGGGTCCCCCCAAAAATCCATACCAGACCCTTATCCGAGCACACAACCTGCCAGGCCGCAGGAAAAGAGGGGGGGCGAGAGAGCGGCCCCCCTCCTGAACCATACCAGGCCACATGCCCTCAACATTGGGAGAGTGCTTTGGGGTAGCCCCCCAAAACACCTTGTGCCCATGTTGATGGGGACAAGGGCCTCATCCCCACAACCCTTGCCCGGTGGTTGTGGGGGTCTGCGGGTGGGGGGCTTATCGGAATCTGGACGCCCCCTATAACAAGGAGACCCCCAGATCCCGGCCCCCTGTGTGAAATGGTAAGGGTTTTGTACCCCTATTATTTCACAAAAAAGTGTCAAAAATGTTAAAAATGACCCCTGTGACGTCACAGGGAAGTCCCCGTGCGTCAGAAGACGAGAATCGTCACACAGCGGGAGCCTCCCATCATGGATGCGGAGCGGCCCAAGGAGTAGAAGGGAAGAAGATGCCGCGGAGGAAGATGCCGGATGAGAACACCGGGGTAAGAACCAGAAGAACCAGAAGAAGAAGAATATGGAGGAAGAAACCGAAGGAAGATAGAAGATAGAAGAAAGAAGATAGCAGATAGAAGAAAGAAGAAGCATTTAAATAAAGGAATTGTAAAAAACTCTTTTGTCATTTTTAACATTTTTGACACTTTTTTTGTGAAATGGTAGGGGTACAAATACCCCCTTACCATTTCACACAGGTGGGGGCAGGGATCTGGGGGTCCCCTTGTTAAAGGGGGCTTCCAGATTCCGATAAGCCCCCCACCCTCAGACCCCCACAACAAGGCAAGGGTTGTGTGGTTGAGGCCCTTGTCCCCATCAACATGGGGACAAGGTGTTTTGGGGGGCTACCCCAAAGCACCCTTCCAATGTTGAGGGCATGTGGCCCGGTATGGTTCAGGAGGGGGGGGCGCTCTCTCGTTCCCCCCTCTTTTCCTGTGGCCTGCCAGGTTGCGTGCTCGGATAAGGGTCTGGTATGGATTTTTGGGGGGACCCTACGCCATTTTTTTTTTATTTTGGCACGGGGTTCCCCTTAAAATCCATACCAGACCTGAAGGGTCTGGTATAGATTTTGAGGTGGACCCCATGCCATTTTTGTAAAATGTTTGGCCGGGGTTCCCCTTAATATCCTTAATACCAGACCCAAAGAGCCTGGTAATGGACTGTAGGGGAATCCCGGGCCGTTTTTATCAATGAACTTTTATGTGTATTGTCGGGACCGACAATTCATTAATAGCCAGTGTCTTGCAGAGAAAGTTCCCCCGTTGGATAAGGACCCCCCTGTACTGCGCATGTGCTGCGCTTGCACAGTATGAACGACTACGGAGCCGCCTAAAGTCTCCGAAGTTGAACAGCTGATCGTCAGCTCTACACGGCGTCTGTGCACTACATTCTGCCTTGAGTCCAGGTTCAAGCCCCACCATCTAAGTGGACATAGAGTTAGACTAAAAATATGCCGAACGAAGCAAGGCCGTGCCCGAAGCGTGGCGCCCTGTACAGCTTACTCACAGGTGTTCAGCTTCGGCTATTTTTGGCAGCTCGTACTGCGCAAGCGCTGTGCCTGTGTAGTACAGGGGAGTCCTTATCCGCCGGAGGGGAACTTTCTCGACAGAACACCGGCACTAGCGCTAGCACTTTTAAATGACTTTTTTCTTCCTTTAGAAATGTAATTTTGCTGTCAGACTGTTCTAAACATGGGAAAAATGCACCACTTTACAGGCATACTATAGACACCCCCCAGGTATGAAATTTAAAGGAATATTACATTTTTATGGTTTCACTTTAAGCATTATTAAAATCACTGCTCCTGAAAAAACAGCCATTTTTAAAACTTTTTTGCCATTGATACATGTCCCCTGGGGCAGGATCCGGGTCCCCAAACACTTTTTATGACAATAACTTGCATATTAACCTTTAAAATTAGCACTTTTGATTATTCATGTTCGTGTCCCATAGACTTTAACGGTGTTCGCACAAATTTTTTGTCTGTTCGCATGTTCTGCAAACCGAACAGGGGGGATGTTCGGCCCATCCCTAGTTATCATTGAGAATCCTGGGGTACAACTTGTCAAGCAACTCGGAGGTCTAAAGTCGCCCAACTGTGAAACAAGTCATATATATTTTATTAGAAAGGAGCTCTCATTTACATCAGAACAAATGCAGGAAGTGATGTGTGCACATGGGCCAGAAGCAAATGTGTGGGGTTGCCAAACAAATTAATGAACCCCACCCACACCCCCGCATTGATTAAGCACAAGTACATATCATACCCTTGGGGTGCAAAATTAATTAAATATATACACTGCGCTATACAAACTATAAATGAATAAGGAGCAGCTAAATACGGAGTGACAACAACCATAAAGATACTGTGAAAAGAAATGTAGCGCATAAACTGTGAAAGAAACCCCAATCCGGGGAAATACTTAATAAATGGTATCTACATCAACAAAATAAACTCATAAATCTCTCAACATGGATAAATAAAGTCCAATGAGTGAATAACAAAGGTATGGAAAGTGTCCCACTGAGAAAGGTGAGTGAGTGTATACAGCGGCAGATGTTCAAACACAGGCAAATCTTTGAATCTCCCAGGAAAACCGCATCCAACAGCTGAATAAATCTTGGTAGAAGTGGTGTGTAAAAAACTCTTACCAGATGCATTGGACTCCCTTGTCAGCGACAGGGAATCACTAGAGCAGATTGCCTCTCAGGGTCTTGAAACGGACATCACGACTCTGGAAACCTTCTGGATCGAACTCTGCATGGATCTCCCGGGGCCGCCAGGTAGATCCTCACAAAGGATAGCCAAGGCACGGATCAGAAGAGACGGGACATCTCACATGGAACTGAAGTGGGAGTTGAATTTTCTCTCAGATGGTATGTGGAGAAAAAATAAATAGGCTCCATATAGTGTAGATGAAAATGGTGGGTTTTTTATTGCTAAAAAGCCTGGTTACAATAAAAAATGTGATCACAAAATATAAAAACAAAAATAGGCAACAAGGAGGATGCTGAAAGCGCCGGACGCGTTTCGACCAATGGGTCATCTACTGGGGCATACAGCATCTCCTCCAAGCTGCCTTATATTTATAAGTAAAAGCATTAATGTAAACTAATTGTATGAAGTGGCAATCCGACATTCCCATTGGTTAGATGGGGTCACCTGATCTCACCTGGCTAGACCAGGTGAAAATAGTCCCTCCATTCCCATTGGCGGTGTGTAATTAACCCATTCAATATAATTTATTATTTGAACAGGCATCCCACTAAGTCATGCATCGCCAATGGGGGCATCTCTTTGACTAGAAAGCACCATGCAAACGGGGTAGACTGAGAACTGAGAAATCACACTCAGTTCTCCCATTGCTGACACTTCTATGATGACTTAAGGCTGCAGATAAATCTGGGCCAATCAGAGGCGGCATGCAGGTGTGCGAGCGGAACCGGCAACCAATAGCTTAAGAGACAGGAAGTCTCCGTCAGAGCCGCTCGACATCCACGAGACAAACAAAGGGAAATGACGTTAGGCTGAGCTGCGCGCCCGACATCTATCCCCTGTCACGTGGTGTATCTACGAGAGCATCAGAGGGACAAAGGAGCAAGAGAGACGTGCGTCAAACCGAACGCTCCCGACGTCAACTCAAACGCTCCTCCCCCGTCCCCCCGGTGGTCTGGCTGAATCTGAAATAATGGTTACATAATTCCCACAGATAGTGGGAAGCAAATTGACAATACATACAGATTAAGATATTAGTAATGCTGCCCAGTCTAAGGCGGAACATAGAAGGGGGAAGTGTGACTCAGAACGGCCGCCTCATGATAGGGCAGCACCCAGGCTCAATCCTGTCAATCAGAATCTCCCAGAGGGGGAGAGACCGACATTATTAAAATATTTATAATTGGATATAGCTGCATTCTGATTGGGAAACACCTCGGCTCCAGTGAGATAAACGGACTGGAGTGACCCCATCATGAAAACAAATATAGTTTTCTCGGGAAAGATTTTAAGTAAAATAAAACTGAGATAATAACTGCTGAAACAGACATGAATTATACAGTATAAACAGCAGGCAAAGTACTAATGTGTATACCAATCTGGGATCCCCGAAAAGAGGGGAACTCCCCGTGGATCTCCATGTGAGCGCACCCCTCAGAAATGCACTAACATAAAAGAAACCTGTACCAAAAAATTATATTCAACCCCTAAAACATGCATCATATACTTCAATCGATGTACTCAATGATCTTGAATCATGGTTCAAATATTTCAATGAGGCAGGCTTAAAACTATTGAGATTTCTACTTGATAAAAAACAGATCAAATTGTCCCTCATTGATACTGAAATCAGGGAGTCGAGGGACAAGTTGACTCCGTACAAAACATGAGCAGAATACATTTCACTATCCACTAATTTGAGAAACACTTTAGAAAAAGAAGAGAAAGAACAAAGAAATAAAAAACAAAAAAAGTACAATAGAGACTACACAGACTACACTAGAACAGGGACCCCCCAGACCCCTTCGGGGTCCTCCCCCACCTGGAAATCAGGCAGGGAGAGGTGCCCCAAGGACAAGAGGCCGGTCCAGAGGACATCCTATGGACTCTTATCATAAGAGCAACTCACGGGCTCCTCCCCCCAATTATGGGGACCCCCGAGATTACCGCACCCCACAACGGCAGAGTCTTGACTATAATTATTACTCTCTGATTCATGTTAACAACAGATTTAGCCCCCTTAGGGATAATGTCCCCTATGAAAGATATGGTGGGACATATTCTCACTACAAAAGGGAGGATGACTACTATCATTGTTCCCCTTACAAATACAATCAAAGTAGGCCGGGCCCCAACTAACCTCCGGATTTTCAGAGAGTCACAGAAAACCATCTAGGACATTCAGAAAGAAAGGAGGGACCAGAGGGGGGAGGAGGGTCCAATGCCAAAAGAAAAAGAACTTAAGGGGAACGGGCATTTTTAATTTGAGTTCAGCTGTATTAACAGAAGCTGAGAAGTCAGTTCTGGATAGAGGACTCAAATTCGTACCCCCCAAACCTCTTAATAAATTTGCAACATTTATCGATGTACTTAAATTTACCCGAAAGCTCAGTATTCAGAGACATTTTTTAACCAAAATTTCTCCCTCCACTCAACAGATCATTGGGACAGCGACTACCCAGGTACAGTCATCCCCCCACAATCGAACTTTTCCCTCCACAGAGGGAATGCCTTTGCATCCCCGGGTGGTTCATTCGGGATTGTCGAATCCATCCCTATTTAATCCCCCTGGCACTTTGGCACCTTCTATCCAAGTCTTCAAGAGTTTGGTCTTAGAAGACTTGGATAAATTAGCGAAATGTAAAAAACATCTTTATGTCAAATCTGACATTAAGATAGGTCTGAAATCACTATGTGAAAACAAGAACCTCGTCATCCGCCCGGCGGATAAAGGCGGAGGCATTGTTGTTCTAGACAAGGCAGACTACCTTAAGGAGATGAATAGGATTCTCAGCGATTCAGACACTTACCATTGTATCCCTAGGGATCCCATGCTTACCTTTAAAAGGGCCTTAGTGGAATTGATTGAGGAGGGTTTCTCTTTGGGAGTTCTTAACAAAAAGGAAAAATGTTTTTGGTTCCCCAAGTTCCACGTATCTCTGCCATATATTACCTCCCTAAAGTCCATAAGAACTCCACCAATCCTCCCGGCCGACCTATTGTCAGCGGGATCGATTCGGTTACGGCGAGGATTGGCAAATACGTGGACTTCTACCTACAACCTTTGGTCCAAGCTACCCCCTCGTATCTAAAAGATACTAGAGACACAATTAAGTTGTTGGAGCCTGTCCTAATTAAAGAGGGCACGCTTCTAGTTACAGCTGTTGTGGCAGCGCTATATACGTGCATACCACATGACCTAGGTTTTGAGGCGGTCAAAAACCATCTTGCCAGAGATAGTAGGCTTCCTACATTGCAACGCAATTTCATCATGCGGTTGTTAAAATTTGCAACCAGACACAACTATTTCTGGTTTCAGGATCGTTTCTTTTTGCAGAAGAGGGGCGTGGCTACGGGGGCAAAATTTGCCCCCAGCCTCGCTAAACTCTTCATGGCCCAGTGGGAGGAGGATGTCGTCTATGCCGCCCGGAGACCCGAATTGGTTCTTTGGGCTAGGTACATAGACGACATCCTCCTCCTGGGAGGGAGATCTGGCATCCCTTGAGTGTTTTATGAATACTCTTAATGCCAATAATAGGGGGATATAATTGAGCTATGAAGCCAGCACAACTAAGGTACATTTTTTAGATTTAGAAATCTCTGTTGTACACCAACATCTCGAGTTTTGTACCTACTTTAAACCCACCGATCGGAATGGGTACATTCCGATCGACAGTTGCCATCGAGAACAATGGCTTAGGTCAGTGCCCCGCAGTCAATTTTTGAGAATGCGGCGTAACTGTACCAAAACTTCTGACTTCATATCACAGTCTCAAGTTCTCAGAAGTAGATTTCTTGATAAAGGTTATGATCCTCACCTTTTAGACAGTGAAATCAATAGAGCACTGCTTACCGAAAGGAATTCCACTCTTGTGGAACGTCCTAAAGACAACACTGAATTTAATGCGAAGTTGGCCTTCTTCATTACCCATTCCATTCAATCCAAACAGATCAAAGCTATTATTAAAAAGCATTGGGGAATATTACAGAACGATAAACTACTTGGCTCTGTCCTACCCGAACAAGCCTCTGTGGTGTTTAGAGGCGCTCGGTCCATTCAGGGACAAATTGCCCCAAACATAATAGACCCCCCCAAGAAGGTGTCTTTCTTTGAGGAGTGCAGGGGTTATTACCCCTGCCGCAAGTGTAAAGTATGCCTCCATAACATTGGGGGAAGACGCAAGAGTGTTACCTTTCAGTCTACGGTCACTTCCCGCATTTATCAAATGAAGCACTTCACCATGTGTTCTTCACAATATATTGTCTATCTGATAACTTGTCCCTGCTGCAGGCAGTACGTGGGTCGCACGATCAGAACTTTTTCTGTTCGTGTCAACGAACACGTGGCTGCGATTAAAAAAGGTAGAGACAAGCATACAGTGCCACGTCATTACTTGGAACATCACAACAAGGACCCCACGGGAACCTTGTTCCAAGTTATTGATAGGTTTGTTCCGCATTGGAGGGGAGAGTCACGTCTACGAGGCATTTCACGCCTCGAGACGTACTGGATTTATGAGTTGAGGTCCTTCTTCCCGTTTGGGATGAACGTGGAGTGGGACCTCAACTCGTTCATCAATTTATCTTGAATATTGGCCATTGACATTTTTTGTTTTTTATACATTGTTTTTTTGACATTTTTTGACATTTTTTCACTTTTTACATTTAGTACATCGATTGAAGTATATGATGCATGTTTTAGGGGTTGAATATAATTTTTTGTTACAGGTTTCTTTTATGTTAGTGCATTTCTGAGGGGTGCGCTCACATGGAGAGCCACGGGGAGTTCCCCTCTTTTTGGGGATCCCAGATTGGTATACACATCAGTACTTTGCCTGCTGTTTATACTGTATAATTCATGTCTGTTTCAGCAGTTATTATCTCAGTTTTATTTTACTTAAAATCTTTCCTGAGAAAAATATATTTGTTTTCATGATGGGGTCACTCCAGTCCATTTATCTCACTGGAGCCGAAGTGTTTCCCAATCAGAATGCAACTATATCCAATTATGAATATTTTAATAAGGTCGGTCTCTCCCCCTCTGGGAGGTTCTGATTGACAGGATTGAGCCTGGGTGTTGCCCTATCATGAGGCGGCCGTTCTGAGTCACACTTCCCCCTTCTATGTTCCGCCTTAGACTGGGCAGCATTACTAATATCTTAATCTGTATGTATTGTCAATTTGCTTCCCACTATCTGTGGGGATTATGTAACCATTATTTCAGATTCAGCCAGACCACTGGGGGGACGGGGGAGGAGCGTTTGAGTTGACGTCGGGAGTGTTCGGTTTGATGCACGTCTCTCTTGCTCCTTTGTCCCTCTGATGCTCTCGTAGATACACCACGTGACAGGGGATAGACGTCGAGCGCGCAGCTCAGCCCGACGTCATTTCCCTTTGTTTGTCTCTTGGATGTCGAGCGGCTCTGACGGATACTTCCTGTTTCTTAAGCTATTGGTTGTCGGTTCCGCCCGCCCACCTACATGCCGCCTCTGATTGGCCCAGATTTATCTGCAGCCTTAAGTCATCATAGAAGTGTCAGCAATGGGAGAACTGAGTGTGATTTCTCAGTTCTCAGTGTACCCCGTTTGCATGGTGCTTTCTAGTCAAAGAGATGCCCCCATTGGCGATGCATGACTTAGTGGGATGTCTGTTCAAATAATAAATTATATTGAATGGGTTAATTACACACCGCCAATGGGAATGGAGGGACTATTTTCACCTGGTCTAGCCAGGTGAGATCAGGTGACCCCATCTAACCAATGGGAATGTCAGATTGCCACTTCATACAATTAGTTTACATTAATGCTTTTACTTATAAATATAAGGCAGCTTGGAGGGGATGCTGTATGCCCCAGTAGATGACCCATTGGTCGAAATGCGTCGGTCGCTTTCAGCATCCTCCTTGTTGCCTATTTTTGTTATTATATTTTGTGATCACATTTTTTATTGTAACCAGGCTTTTTAGCAATAAAAAACCCACCATTTTCATCTACACTATGTGGAGCCTATTTATTTTTTCTCCACATACCATCTGAGAGAAAATTCAACTCCCACTTCAGTTCCATGTGAGATGTCCCATCTCTTCTGATCCGTGCCTTGGCTATCCTTTGTGAGGACCTACCTGGCGGCCCTGGGAGATCCATGCAGAGTTCGATCCAGAAGGTTTCCAGAGTCGTGATGTCCGTTTCAAGGCCCTGAGAGGCAATCTGCTCTAGTGATTCCCTGTCGCTGACAAGGGAGTCCAATGTATCTGGTAAGAGTTTTTTACACACCACTTCTACCAAGATTTATGCGGCTGTTGGATGCGGTTTTCCTGGGAGATTCAAAGATTTGCCTGTGTTTGAACATCTGCCGCTGTATACACTCACTCACCTTTCTCAGTGGGACACTTTCCATACCTTTGTTATTCACTCATTGGACTTTATTTATCCATGTTGAGAGATTTATGAGTTTATTTTGTTGATGTAGATACCATATCATACCCTTATCTGGAAAATGAGCAGCACCTCCTCTTTGCTAAAGAGGGACCTCGCCATGTCCACCTAGATGGAGATCCTGACCAGCACAGGAACTTCCAGGTGATTACAATGACTTATTTCTGGGTCAGAATGTGAAACCATACTCTTTTGATCGCTTCTGCGAATATTTGATCGCAACCACTATTAGAATTTTATTATTTTTGTTTATTTGCAGATATGCAAATTTGGATTTCTACTTATGATATTTAAAGGCGTTCGATAAGAAATGGTGTCCCTGGGTTAGCAGCAGGTGAATGACAAAAACAAAAGGCCCAGTTTGAGCCATGGTTCACACTGACAGAGGGAGGAAATCGTTCAGCTGAAATCACACTTTCATTCCCGCATGTCAGTCCCAACTGCAGGGGGAATTTCAGAGACATCTGTGCAGGTTTCTGCACTGATATCAATTCAAATTGCACCCCAAAGTTGCACCAATTAAAACAGTGCAATTGTCACTGCTTTGACATGTCAAATGGCATCAATGTGAACTAAAGCTGACACATTCAACACTGTCTATCCACCAGCTGAATTCATTACCTGCAATTCTCCACAGCTGTTTTATATAAAGATTTCACCTTTATCATTAACTTGCAGGTGTGCAGAAGCCTAGGTTTACATTGGAGCGATTTGAGAGATCAAATCGCATCGCATGACTATTGGCAGCAATGGCACTGTTCCAATCGATGCGACTTTTTTTTGTGGCGCCGTACCAATTTGCTAAAGTAGTTCCTGCACTACTTTTGCCAATTTCAGGTGCGACTTCAATAGACATTTGTATATGAAGCCACATGGATGTCTATCAAGTAGCACCTGAAATCACGCTGACCTTGCTACTTTGAAATTGTGCTACTTCAAGTGAAGTAACGCGATTTCAAAGTAGCATCAATGTGAACCAGGGCAAAGAGATTAGTTTTTTGGTGCACAAATACATATTGAAATAATATATAAGATATTGCTCTTTCCCAAAACCACCACCCACAAAAACTAGAGAAAGAAAAGTAGAAGAAAAAAAAAAAAAAACACCACAACAAAGCTCAATAATGTACTTTTATTTTACCAGCAGAAAAAAAAATTACATTCATTTACTAGCTTCAAAAAAATTTGGACAGGATATATGGTGCTATATTTAGCAATGGGATTTTAAGGGCTCTGCTCATAGGAGCTTACAAGCTAAAATTTGACAAAACCTTAGAGTGGACAGCTTTAATTTCAGTGTATAATCACATTTTTATCTTCAAGATTATAGAAACATACTTAACAGTCATTCTTACAAAGCATCCAAACATATTACAAAAAAGACTTATTCAAAACACCCACCACCAGCCCACAATCCACACATACATACATTGGTGACCATGTTCTGCTGGAAGCTGCATTTCGGTGTACACAATTAAACAACAAGATCAAAAAGAGTAGGTCAGCAGATGCTTCCAAACGATGTTTGCATGATCAGACAGGAACAATGCACGCACAACATTGACAGCATGGCCACATAAACCCACTTTTGATTGAAAAAATGCATAAGCATTTCATCAAATCTCCCTAGTTGGACATTTGCCAATCTGCACAATATCATTCCTTCTCCCCCACAAATCACAGCAAAAAACCTGACCTTCTCAGGCCAAACAAACCCCCTACTGCAGGCCTTTATATAAGAGAGGTTGTATTGTTAGCACACTGACACACCCAATAGAAATACACGCCCACCAGTATCTTTCAATCTGTCTCTTCATGTATGTCTAAAGTGATTGCACCTGATGAGCAGGAACACATAATACTATTCGCAACTGTGTTAGCCCTTGGCTATGTGCATCAAATCTCCAACTTCAGGACAAAGATCAAAGTCCATTTGTATCCACATAAACAAAGCAACAGTTTTCTAAGCATATGTACCCGTGCAGTGTAAACCCTAAAATTTGAAATGTCCAAGTCCCTGGGCATGATTAGTGCTAATAAACATTAACATCAGTCCCTGGCTGCAATGAGCTTCCAATATAAAATCCAAAATTAACTTTTTTACATTAGAACCTATTTCGACAGGAGACAAATGAAATGTCAGCATGTCTTTGGATTGTGGTGAGAAACCCACACAGGGAGAATATATAAACTTCAACACAAGGATTAGCATGTTGGGGAAATGAACCAACATCCCAGGTGCTGCTAGACAGAACTGCTACCCACTTAGCCACCAGGCAGCCCCACACATGTTCTCAGCATCTCTGTGGTGTGAACCAGCCCTAAGTCCATAGCCAGCCTCAGTGTCACAAGCAATATACAATATATTGGCCTAAGTATTGGGATGCCTGCCTTTAAATACACATGAACTGTAATGGCATCCCAGTATTAGTATTGGGTTCAAAACTCATTTGGCCCACCCTTTGCAGCTATAACAGCTTCATCTCTTCTGGGAAGGCTGTCCACAAGGTTTAGGAGTGTGTCTATGAGAATGTTTGACCATTCTTCCAAGTGCATTTGTGAGGTCAGGCACTGATGTTGGACGAGAAGGCCTAACCTACAGTCTCCTCTCTATTTCATCCCCAAGGTGTTCTGTTGTCTTGAGGACAGGACTCTCCAGGCCAGTCAAGTTCCTCCACCCCAAAACCACTCATCCATGTCTTTATGGACCTTGCTTTGTCCAAATGATTTGGTGGAGGGGGGATTATTATGTGGGGTTGTTTTTCAGGGGTTGGGCTTGGCCTCTTAGTTCCAGTTAAAGGGAGCTCCCAACTTTGTGGGAACAGTTTGGGGAAAGCCCCTTCCTGTTCCAACAGGACTGCGTACCAGTGCACAAAGCAAGGTCCATAAAGACATGGATGAGCAAGTTTGGGGTGGAGAAACTTTACTGGCCTGCACAGAGTCCTGGCCTCAACCCGATAGAACACCCTTTGGCTGAATTAGAGTAGAGACTGCGAGCCAGGCCTTCTCATCCAACATCAGTGCCTGGCCTCACAAATGCACTTCTGGAAGAATGATCAAACATTCCCATAGACACACTAAACCTTGTGGACAGCCTTCCCAGAAGCTGTTCTAGCTGCAAAGGGTGGGACAAATCAAATTTTAACCCTACGGACTAAGACTGGGCTGCCATTAAAGTTCATGTGTGTGTAAAGGCAGGCGTCCGAATACTTTTGGCTAAATAGTGTATCTGGAAAAGACTTACAGTGGTGGTTGAACTCTCCTATAGACAAATACTATATTTAGACATAGTTATAGCATTTGGGAGATGAGAGAACTTCTCTACATGAAGCAGCATGTTTGGGATTAGAACCCAGACACTCAGGGATACTAAGCAGAAGTTCTAACCTCTAAGCAACAGAGCTGCCACATGTGAGAACCTCCTACACATAACTACACATAAATACAGCATTTCTTTGGACATACAGGTGATGGAATTACATTACTCAAGAGTTATTCTTCTTGATTTATTCTGTGATATTTGGTGTTTTTTTGTGGGTGAGAGTAGAATATTACCCTCAAATTTTTGGGAATTACATTTTGCTTTCTGATGTTGGTACACATATCACATTTTTGGGCTCAAATTATGAATATTTGGAAATAATAAAAAGCACAAAAAATTGTGATTCATTTTAAATTTGCATCAGCAATGGTATTGTTTGTGGATTATAAAGACACCTGTGTGAGTTTGGGGTAAAGATGGTTGTGAGATTGAGAGTAACAAGTTAAAGTGACAGAGAAAAATATATTTTACCAAAACATCAAAACGATCCACATTCTAGTAGTCTTAAAAACAAAAAAATTTAAGTAGAAGCAACAATGTTGCAAAGGAACATTTATGTTACAGAAAGATACATTTCATCTCAATATTAAAAGGTTTTTTGTGAAAGTTAGAATTGTTCCATTAGGGGGCGCATGCGCGACGCAGAGGAAGATGGACGCCTGACACTGTAGCTCCGCTCCACCCGGGACTCTATAGGCTTCCTGAGGGCCATAATCAGCTCAAAATACGCTACTTTTTGCACCCCTCAAGCCACATATGCTTGGTGCATGCCGTCGAAGCGAAGAAAATCTCGGGGCTCCTCTCAGAACACCTTAACCCACTACCTCCTCCGCACGCGGGAATGTTACAGCATGTCCCAAGATGGCGCCGCGGAGAGAGGGGATTCTCCAGCTCCATCTACTCCGTTACAGCCGGATCCCTCTCCTAACAAGAACAGCACAAGTGAGTACCACTCCACCCTCTGTAAGGCAGACTTGGATAGCAGTCTGGAGGCCATGTACACCAAACTTGCAACCAAATTCCAAACGGAGCTGCATAAAACCTCCCATACCCTATCACAAGAGATAGCTGCCCTAGGCTCACGTACTGAACTCCTTGAAACCAAACATGACGAACTAGCCCTGGCCTATAATGACCTCAGTCATGATCACGAATCTCTAGCCTTAGCCCTCAATGCAATTCAGGCCCAAGTCGAAGATCTCGACAACAGAAACAGGCACAACAATCTAAGGCTTAGAGGCATCCCTGAGTCAGTGACAAACTTAATCCCAGCGGTGATCCGTTTATTTAAGTCACTTCTCCCTTCAAATGTGACCGCATCCATAGGGCTCTCCGCCCAAAACCTCCTGACAACAAGCCCCCCCGGGATGTGATCCTCTGTATGAAGGACTTTCTCACTAAGGAGAAAATTCTGAGGGGTGCCCGCAATAATCAACGGATTACTCTGGATAACCACACTATTCAGATCTACCCGGATATCTCCCCAGCTACCCTGGACAGACGCAGAGGCCTGAAAGAAGTCACCACAGTGCTCCAGTTTGCTCATATCCGATACAGATGGGGATTCCCATTCAAACTGCTGGTTCCCCATAATGGTACCACTTTTTCTGCTTCCTCTCTACAAGAAGGTCAAGAAATCCTGGTGAAGCTTGGTCTCCTGGATGCTGCTGTAATACGTCGCCCTCCGTCAACACCCCGTCCAGCTCCCATTTGGCAAACCCCACCACCCAGGAGAGACAGAAGGAGGATCCGCTATGAAATTGGAGAGGGCCTCGCAGAACAACTACGCTAGAATTTTCAGCTGACTTTCACTCATTGATCTCTTGAGATGTTCAGCACTGCAATTTCTCTCTTCCCATAGATGGTGGCCGTCCCTCGCAGCCGTGCTGTGTTCTCCCCACCCAGCAAACGTTTTTCTTTTTTTTTTCTTACTTTGGGCGCTGTTAGCCCTACAGGTTTCACGATCTGCAACCCCACTAACGGGGAGTTGCAGTTCTGCTGGGTACGAGACCTAGTTGTCTCGCTTGTGAATTTTGTTTTTTTCTTTTTTTATCAGGTAAAGTTTTGTTATAATTTTTACTCTACCTGATCCAGTTTGGACGTTTAACTTTATGTCCTTTTCTAGTAGCCTGATTCTGGGCTTTTTTCTTGTTTTGGTTTTTCTTTTTCCTTTTTTTGGTCAGTCAGTTCAGAACCTAAAATACTGGTCCTTTATATATATTGCAAATGAGCCTTGTGTGTCTAAGATTCATCTCCTCCTATTTTGTTTCAGTGTATACCATACTTACCTTATATTGAATGCTGTCATGGCGGTACCCCTGCTTGGTTTCTCATACTCCAGGTCACAAACTCAGCTTACTTCCCGCACAGGGTTTACTCTGCACCTTTTTTGTTGTGATAGTTCGACTATGACACATCATGGTCATCACCTGTATTTCCCATAATGTGAAGGGATTCAATACCCCCATTAAAAAACGCAAAGCCTTTGATCTATACAATCATCTGGGTGCCAAGATCCTTTTACTGCAAGAAACCCATTTCTCACATTCTTCACACCCAAAATTCCTTCATAGGAATTTTCCTCAATCATTTTACTCCCTTCATTCAACCAAAAGCAGAGGTGCCGCCATTTTATTACATGCCTCCTTGTCAATGGAGGTAAAGCACTGCTATAGAGACAAGGATAGCAGGTTCGTCATTATTAAGGGGATAATCCACAACAAAGAAATAACCATAGCCAGCATATACGCCCCTAATGATGCACCTGCATCCTTCTTTAAATCCTTCTTTGACAAATTAGTCTCCCTGAACTCGCCCCACATGATAATAGGGGGTGACTTCAACTTAGTAGCTAACCCAACACTGGATAGATCCTCCTCCACGTCCGCCTCCAAGGCCTTCCCCAGGTTTCTAACACAAGGTCTGGTTGATCACCAGCTAATAGATACCTGGAGAACGCACAACATGGGACTAAAAATACACCTTTTACTCGCATCCCCATAAGAGTTACGCCAGGTTGGACTATATTTACACTACCCCCGTCATTTTAGCCAATTCCTCGAACGCCATGATCCATCCTTGTGTTTGGTCGGATCACCATGTCACCTCTTTCACCACGCACTTTATAGGTCTCGCTCCCACCCCACACACCTGGAGACTGAACGAAGCTTTGCTCTCAGATTTAGTGGCAGAATCCGAGACGGCCAAGTCAATTGAGGAGTACTTCTCCTTTAATGCTCTCCCAGAAACCCCACCTGCTATGATATGGTCTGCCCATAAAGCAGTTATAAGGGGAAAGCTTATCAGTATTGCCTCTTCCCATAATAAAACGCATAGGAAAAAAATCCTTGACCTCACGACAGAATTAGATCGCTTATATAAAAACACCGCCATGTTACACTTGGAGTCTACCAGAAAACTCATAGACCAAAAGAGTCTTGAACTAGACTCTCTCCTATCCTCCAAGACCGAAAAAGCCTTTAGATGGTCCAAAGCCAAATTTTTACTGCATAATAATACCACCTCAACTCTTTTTGCCAGAAGACTCAACCAGTCCTCCCGCCCCACGCATGTATACAAACTGACCTCAGAGATGGGTCTACCCACCTCCCATCCCAAGGAGGTGCTTCGCATTTTCAAACACTTCTATTCCTCCCTCTTAGCACCAGTTCAAACCCCACCCACTAGGGCAGAAGACACTTGGTTTCAAAACGTCCCTATACCCTCCCTCTCTCCCATACAAATAGAGAAACTCAATGCTCCCATTACAACCTCAGAAGTTCTTAAGGTGATCAAAACCTTGAAGATTGGCTCTGCCCCTGGCCCTGACGGCTTTTCAGCCATATACTATAAAAAATTTGCCACCCTTCTTTCAATTTTCAATTATTTAACTGGGTCCTACAAGGGGGTAGTTTCCCGGACGAAATGCTGCTGGCGAATATGACCTTGATCCCTAAACCTAATAAAAATCACTTACTCCCCCAAAATTATAGGCCAATTTTGGTCATGAATAATGACCTAAAAATTTTTAGCAGAATTCTGGCGCACAGACTGGCATCCATTATTGCCTCCCTTATTTCTCCCTTCCAATCAGGGTTTATACCCCACAAATTCATAACCGATAACATCAGGTTGGCTACTAACATAATTCAGGATGTGAATCGGTCCTCCAGAAGACTCTTCATGCTCAGCCTAGACATACATAAGGCGTTTGATAGCGTCTCCTGGAGTTACCTTTCCATTCTCCTGCAACGTATGGGTTTCTGTAATGAATTTTTACATGGGTTCCGTGCCCTCTATGTTAATCCCAAAACTCGCATTAAGATCCCGGGCTGTTATTCGGAATTTTTTTCAGTGGGTCGGGGCACTAGGCAGGGATGCCCACTTTCTCCCCTGATTTTTGCCCTTGCCCTAGAACCCCTAGCCATTGCCATACTCACCAACCAAGATATCTCAGGTTATACCAAAGGTGCCTCTTCCTACAAATTTTCCATGTACGCGGACGATGTCCTCATGTTCTTAACTAATCCCCATATATCCCTACCTAATCTTCTACAAACCCTGTCAAATTTTGCTGGAGTCTCTGGCCTTAAGATCAATGATACAAAATTAGTTGCCCTTCTGGTGGGGTTCTCTCCAAGTGAACTCCAACATCTTAAGGACTCCTTTCATTTTTTATGGGCAGAGACCCACCTATCATATTTGGGCATTTGTCTGACAGGAGAGTTCAGCAAACTATTTGAATTTAACTACCCTCCTATGATCTCCAAACTGAAAAGAACACTGAAAATGTGGTCCCAGCTTCATATCTCCTTCATGGGTAGAATTATAGCCCTCAAAATGGTGAACCTACCCAGGTTACTCTATTTTTTTAGATCCCTTCCAATCAGAGTATCTAAGTCCTACCTGCTTACCCTTCAAGCACAACTTAATAAATTCATTTGGGAAGAGACAAACCCTCTAGATTTGCTAGGGACACTCTCTACCGTTCTTCTAAGAGAGGGGGACTGGGGGTCCCTCGTATTTGGCTATATTACTTAGCCAGTAGATATGCACAACAAGCCCAATGGAACATCAAAAACTCCAAGGTCCCGTGGGTCAAATTTGAACAAGACTCTATTACTCCCCTATTTCTCCCTGGGATTATGTGGTCCTCTATCCCCTCCCTTCCAGACATCTCCTCTAAAAATATGGTTGTGTCCCTAGGTTTGACACTCTGGAACTCATATAAGAATAAATTCAACCTCTCCTCTCATACCCCTCAGGGAGCTTCCTTTCTCGGCGACCCTAGATTCCCTCCGGCTTACTTCCACCCGGAGTCATTCCAGGAGTGGACACAACACAACCTGAACACTTTGGGCGATTTCCTGGTTGACTCCAAGTTCCCCACATTTTCGTCACTAAAAGCCCGCTTCCATATCCCAGACAGGGAATTCTATCGTTTCCTCCAAATACGTCACTTTTTCCAAAAACATTACCCCACCCCCTCAGAGGTGGATACGACCTTATATGAAGATCTGTGCCGTACGGCTCCTCGTCAGAGGGGCCTTATCTCACAGATCTATAAACTTTTAGAATCAGCCGAAGATATTCCGACCCTGAAATATAGATCTCAATGGGATCAAGAACTAAACCTAGATCAGGATGCTATAGACTGGGATAAAGGTTGGTTAAATATACGCAAATGCACTAAATCCCTAACCATTAGGGAGACAGCCATAAAACTTACGACAAGATGGTACTATACCCCATCCCGTATCCACACAATATATCCACAAACTTCTCCCAGGTGTTTCAGGGGTTGCACACATTCGGGTTCATACATTCACATCTTCTGGGAATGTGAAAAACTTCAACCTACTTGGAGGGAAGTTCTAAAACTCGTGGATAAACTAGTGGGTCAGCCCATCAGCCTCACCCCTCACCATTGCATTTTCTTTCAAGATATCCCTGAAATAACAAAACCTCTCTTGAGGTTAATTCACTCTATCTGTATAGCTATGATCTGGTGCACAGCTCTTCACTGGAAGTCCTCTGTTATCCCGTTCACACAAATTATCTCACAAGTTGATTGTATGATGATATCTGAGAAAATATTCCATACCTTACATGACTCCATTCCTGCATATAATGCCAAATGGAATCCATGGTTCTTACTAAGGCTTCAAGACTGACCGCTCCTGACCAAAGTTATTATTTCTATGTTTGCTCTTTTCTTTTCAGTTTTATAGATATTACGCATCCAACCTTTTTGGGTTTAACCCCTCCTTTTGGTACATGGTGTAATTCAGGAGAACATCATGTTTGATAAAATGTTCTTATTATGAAAGATCACTCTGTACTTGTATTCTCATGACATATATATTACCCTGAAGGTAATGAACATTTTCATTTTCGATGTATGTGTATTTTTCTTTTTATCTTTAATAAAATCTTTTGAAAACAAAGAATTGTTCCATTAGAATCAATGGCTAATACTTGATTTGGACTAAAATAGAGCAGATTTTCACTAAAAAACAATACTCTCTAATTAGCTCTCATTTTGGTATTTACTATAGCGCCGGCTAAAAAAAACACTTGAGTTAAAATGAGAGTTATTTTCAGGTCTGAGTATTCTCAGTTGTGTTAGCACCTAGTTATCCAAAATGGGGAATTTTTCACTTATCAGACTTTTAAAGATATATCAGTGTAGAAATCACTTTTTCACACGGTTTAAAAGCAGATTATATTTAAATAATATACTGCATATTTCAGTACCATTTAGGCAATTATATCATGCTCTAAACATTATTTCCATGTGCAATTCTCCAGGTTTTAGCAGAGTAAGGGTTTGGGCGCTATTTGGTTTCAGGGAACTATAGTAAATTCGAATTTTGGGAGTATTTTCTCACCAGCGCTATAGTGAATACCGTTTTAGCGCTAATTACTGCTAATTAACGCTAATTTGCGGCAATTAGTGCTAATTAGCGCCGCAGCTCTATAGTAAATGACCCCCTAGGTGTCCTGATGGCTGATAGAGGAATAATCATGCAGCAACAAGAGAGCTTCATAAATCATGCAACCACAGAATGAATGAAACAGAAGCAGGTAAGTGCTTGTCTGCAGATCCTCAGGTAGAGATACCTCTGCAGCAAGGAGAACAGTAAACAGCACATTAGTGACTTACTTAAATCTCTGGTTTAATCTATTGAGATTAGCAGTTAGATTTAACTGCTAATTATTACTGTAAGATGGCCATACACTGTTTTTTTTTCACCTAGTGGATTTCTTCCATCCACAAAAACTGTACCCTGCATTGGGACAATATATTTTAAAAAGTACCTCTGGCTTAGATTTCCCCTGCAGTTATACAGATATAAGGCTCAGGTCAGGATAGTATCTATGCACAGAAAGTGTACTGCCATTTTTCAGAAGGAAGTCAGGACAAAATCAGGACACTGGTTTGGTATAATTAACATTTCGCAATATAGCAGTCCCACTATACTGTAAGTTGCTGATCGCTGCCATTACTAGTAAAAAAATATAGAAATTCCATAAATATATCCAATAGTTTGTGGATCCTATAACTTTTGTCCAAACCAATCAATATACATTTATTGGGATTTTTTTATGGAAAAATATGTAGCAAAATACCTATTGGCCTAAATGATGAATAAATTAATTTTTTTACATTTTATTTATTGGATATGTTTTATAGCAGAAAGTAAAAAATACTGTTTTTTTTTTTTTCCCAAAATTGTCTATCTTTTTGTTTATAGCGCAAAAAAATAAGAAATGCAGAGGTTATCAAATACCTCCAAAAAAATGTAAAAAAAATATTATTTGGGTACAGTGTTGCTCAGTTAAAGTAACACAGTGCTGTATCGCAAAAAATGGCCTGGTCATGAAGGGGGTAAATCTTCCGCCACCAAAGTGGTTAAAGTTCCCAAACTTTTACACAAACACACAGGTTTATCTAACAGCATTAGTTTTCCACTCTTCTCAGACATGGTAAATTGGGCTGATTAATACACAGACATCCATTTTTTTTTGTGTGTATGTATGCTGTACTTTCCATTTTGCTTCAACATTTTTTTGTATTGCTATTCACAGGCATTACTTTCTTCCCTATCATCCCCACTGATCCAGAATACAGCTTTTCCACCATCTGTAGCAATCAATCATCAAGAATCAAATGCATGGCTACACCTCCATCCAAAAGTGTTTTAGTACTTGGAATGGTGTGTGCTGAAGAGGAGGAGATTGTAGGGTATTAGTAGTTACAGTTAGGGAAGTGGGGGACTGTGGCAGTGCTGTGCTTTAAGTGTCACAGAGCCAAGGTAAAACATCTGAGACTCACACTAGTCAAAAGTTGCCAGTCCATTTGGCAAACTGCTAAGAAAAGAGACTGCCAACTTGTGTTTTGCTGTGCTTGTCGGTAATGTTGAGACTTTTTATTGTATTTTGGGTCATTTTGTCTATTTCATTTAGTGTTCTTTGGGTTAGGGTTGTGTATTTGATCTCTTTTTTGCGTGCTATTGCTGTAAATATTTTATTTAACTTTTTGGCATATTTTTCTGTTCAAGAGAGCTTAAAATAATGAGGCTAATGGGGGGTCATTTTTGCCATATAAATAGGCTCAGGGTAGATGAAAGAAGCTTCCATAGCCCTCAGGAGCAATTTAAAACCCACTATACCAATAAAAAACACCAAAAAACGGTAATTGTCTGCAATGCATTTTACTAAAATTGCTATAAAATTGCTATAAATGACTCCACAACACAAACTCATTCATATGCAGAATCGTCATTTTTCAGTTATATCAGCAAACATACAGTAGCTTTACAACATTAGTTTGGATAATTACTGAACAAGTACAAACTATTGAATTTCTCCCATGGGACTTTTTACAGCAATCAAAAACAATTTGTATAAAAAAAGTGTGATGATTTAGTGCCACCTATTTGGAGGATGTATAATTACAATATATTTTAAGATTGGATGAATAAAATAATAATATTTTATACAAATTGTTTTCAATTGCTGTAAAAATGCCCATGGGAGAAATTAATTTGCAGATGCATTAGGAATGTTGGCAACACACAACTCTGACCAGACCTATTGGTTACATTTCTTGACATGTGGCATTTTTTAAAGCCATATGTCGTAATATAGTGTCAATTAGATATGAGAGAACTGTTTTAAAATTCACTCCACTCAGAATTTCCCCTTTTAGCCTCTCAATAATTTTTTTTCTGTTGCAACTTACATATAGTCCCAGATAGCTGTGATGTATATAATGTATGAATAATTATGTCCAGCAATTTATCTGAAACGAGACAATTGTATTAATTTGACTAGACATCTGTTGTTTAATGACTCTAAATATACTTGTGTAATCATTCATATAATCATGTGGAAAGAAACACTTGGCATTGCTTTGCAGAAATTCAGCTTAGTATAGTATAGTATAGTAAAGCATAGTTCAGTGAAAAGTACAGTTCAGTGCTTACCAAGCTCAGTGGAACACCTGTAGAAATTAATATATGTTCTCAACTGGACCAAAACCTTTTAGTACTGTAAGCATCACAACAGCCATTTATATAAAAATTTTTTTTTTTTTTTTCAATGTATTCTAGATCTTTTACAGGTATGTATTAAAACTAAAAAAGTATTATCATTGTGGCTTTGACTTAGGGAGTCAGGCAGGATTGTAATTAATATATGTATATATATATATATATATATATATATATATATATATATATATATATATATATATATACAGTATGTCATTGTTTAAATGTTGAGTTATTGTGAAAAAAAAAAGTGCACTCGGTTACCTATATGTCCGTGGTTGTTTTAAATTGAAGCTCTGTCTTTTTTCCTCCTACACCAAAAAATGTTGCATATGGTATGGTGAACCACAGAAGGGAATTGCATCACCTTCAATATGTTGCCAACATCCCAAATTAATACAGAAAAATAAGGACCCTGAAACGGAACTTTTGTACCCCCCGGTACAGCAGGACTTTATAGGCGAACAGAACAATTACGTTTATGACAAAAATTATTATTTATTTATTAGAAATTGCTTAAGAAAGCATAAAAACAAGACAAATTAGACATCAATCTGTACAAAAGTGCTTGTGCAGCAAATTTTCTTTCATACTGATCATTTTACACTTTCACTTATAAATACATGTTTCTCTATAAGCCTGACATGTTTCAGGACGATGTCCCTTCTTCAGAGGCGTATTGAAGAGAGAAAGTATATATATATATATATATATATATATATATATATATATATATATATATATATATATATATATATAGGCGCATTCTGAAAAGACAAGTGAGAACAATTTACATATTGAAATGTTGTACAAAACAAAACAAACAATTCACATCATGGCATCCGATAGTGTCCAACATACATACCAGTATCCAGTCCTCAAAGGAAAAATGCTGTGCAAAAAAGTAAACTTTTGTATCAATAGAAGGAGGTAATTTAATTGAATGAAAATAACCGCCAATTAGCCAATGACGGGCATGGCAGGCTTTCCCTTGGGTCGAGGAACAACTCCACAAAGGCTCCCGAATAGGAGGACGGCCCCGCCAAATCCACACTGTAGCTCTAAAAAAGGATAGGTTTATATAAATTAATAAATCGTGCTAGATTGCTATAAACATTTTTATATTTATAAAATAAGTCATGTATATTATATATTCAGTATTGGGGATTTCAACGTAATATTACATCATATTGTGTGATGGGGGAAAGAACTGCTTTCTCCATAGTTTCAAACGGAGTGCATGGCTCTGTGTTATAACCGCAAATCTAATAGTACTTTTATTGCTGTGCAACTGCGCTTTGGAAAAAATTAGCAATCCCAACCCTCCAACTCAGAAGGAAGGGGGAACAAATATCAGAAAGAAAATAGAAGCATAATAAACACGACTCATGCCCCCTGATAGTTGTACTGAGGAGACATAGCTTCGCATGTATATTAATAAACAAGTAAAAAAGGGGAGACCATCCGTGCAGTTACACACTGAACCACACAGACATGACTGGAGTTATGATGAAGGAAATGGTAGAGCATTACCTCTCCTTCATTTGAAAATACATAGAGGATACAGGATAAAGCTTTTTTACTTACTCTCTTGAGTTACAGGTGTTAGGTGAAAAGCTGGAGTATGGTAGTCATTGGAAAGTGTGGCTTGACACTGGGCAGGACGCCAATTGCGGTTTTTAAAACAGCCGCCGGCGCCTGCGCAGTGTAAATTATTTCCTGGGTGTCAGCAAAGGTGGATGCACATTGTCGCGTATGACGCACAAGCGTCATAACAGAGCGACGTGCGCAAGCGGTGTAGGCAGGTGGCAGACTGGAGGGGCTGAGAGACCGCGTCATCGCGTCTAGCGCTGTGACGACATATGGAGGCAGTGCCATGAGACGAATAAAAACAGCGAAGCTGTGCAATAGGTTGCTGGAGGCGATCCAATCATCACCACGACAACCAAAAGTACACAGGGCACTCGGAAGTGAACAAAAAATAAAAAAGCTAAGTAAATACTAATCAAAGGCTCGATTGTTAAATACAGGAGAATGTCACGAAAACATGAGGGACTCAGGACTTGGGACATCCAGAAAGGAGGCCCCAGGGACAAATCTGCACGGCGCCCGCCCAGCGCCTGAACGCTGTGGGAGCGTCATGCAGGCAAGTCCCACCAATGCACAAAACACCGCAATTGCCCATCCGGACTCAACCGGACAAACATGAAGTGTAAAAAAAGGCCATGCCCCCATCATAAGATGGGCAAGACATGGCCCCCGTGCGCCGGGCAGAGACGAAACCAAGACCAAGGGCACAAAAAGAAAAAATATCTATCAACAAATAGGTGTCTTATGAACCATACATGTATATGTACAGACACATTGATCCAAATGGTTTGATAATTATGTTGGTCTGGATGCATGGGCATAATCGGATACACATGGTGAGAAAGTAGCAAGGATCAATGGATACAAAGCAAAGCTTGGAACAGTGAGTACATGGGACAAAGTAGGGAAAACATCGGAAAAAAAACACAAAAAAACAAAAAAAACAAAGTAGCAGTAGCAGTTAAATGCACACACATATTTGATACATTTTCATATAGTAGAATTAATAACATTCATGGATATGTTAAGTACATTTATAAACAAAGTACATTCATGGATGTGTTGACTGCATTTTTATATAACAATGTGAGCAGCACTATGAAAAGGATAGTATCCCACAAAAAACAAATTGTTGCATCAACCTTAGATCCTTTAAACATATTATTTAAACATGCATAGCCTACATATTTTTAGACACACGGTATGTGAATATTCTTTTTCGCATCCTCCTGATACAAAACCGTCTAGAAATGGACGAAAACTCATTTGGGTGTTCAAGCCTGGAAATTGAGTTGCATTGAGGCTGGCGATCCAACGGACCTCCCTCTGGAGCAAGATCTTGTTCCAATCACCACCCCTCGTATCCGGATGAATCCGGTCGAGAATGGTGAAGTGGACAAGGGGAAATTTGTCCGTGTGATGGTCTCACACATGTCGCCCCAGAGGGAGGTCAGGTAAATCATTGAGAGTTGAGATAATCTGGCTGCTTGATAATACCTAAATAGTTCTGGAAGACCCAGACCTCCTCGTGTTTTAGGGCTGTAAAGGATCCTTCTAGCTAGCCTGAATCCCTTTTTGCCCCAAATAAATTTAATTATGTTGCCTTGGAATGATTTGAGGTGATCTTTCCTAATAGGAATTGGAAGGGATCAGAAAAGATAGAGTAATCTCGGTAATAGGGTCATTTTAATGGAATTAATTTTACCTATCCAGGAGATGTTGTATAGGGACCAAGTGTGAAGATCTTTTTCTAGTTTACGATACATGGGGGGAAAATTTGCCTGATAGAGAAGTTCAAATTTTGAGGTAAGGTTTACACCTAAATAACGAATTGAAGAGTCGCTCCACTTGAATTTGAAAGAGTGTTTCAATTGATCGGCCAGGGCTAGGGGGAGTGAAACATTCAATGCTTGCGATTCGCTATAGCGAAGATTAGTGGGGAAAGAGGGCAACCCTGCCTGGTCCCTCTGGAGATCGGAATGGGATTGGAAACAAAGCCCTGGAGTTTAACCTTGGTCACCGGATATGAATATGGGGATTGTAAAAGCCCCATGAAGAATTCACCAAACCCCCATCTCCGGAGGGTAGTAAACAGGTATGACCACGAGAGAGAGTCAAAAACCTTCTGTAAATCTAATGACAGCAAAAGTCCCTCCTGCTGAGGGCTTCCATCCCAGGCAGACTGAAGGATTGAAACAATATCCGTCGCCCTCCTAATTTGATCCGGGCACTGTCTCCCTGGGATGAAGCCCACCTGGTCCTTATGAATGTATTTATTTATGAAAAAGCTTAATCTATTGGCCAATATTTTGGTGAGGATTTTCAGATCATTGTTAATAAGGGAAATAGGTCTATAGTTTTCAACTAGAGATGGGTCCTTATCAGGTTTGGGGATAACGGAGATGAAGGCTGAATTTGCATGGGTTTCGATAGCTTCACCCTTTCTTTTAGAATTAACACTGGCTAGAATCCAATGCAAAAAGTGCAGCAAAGGATCTTATGTTGGTGAAACAGGACAGAAGTTGCAAGCGAGGATGAATTTGCACAGACATACCATCAAAGAACATAAAGATGACAGTTTATGCACACCTGTGGGACATCATTTCTCACAATCGGACCACACTATAGAAGACCTCAATGTCTTAGTTCTTAAAGGGAATTTCAGAACTATCCAGGAAAGGAAAACATTTGAACTAAGAATGATACTTCTTTTTGACACGAAGAATAATGGCCTGAATTTAGATATTGGTTTCCTTACACATTATTCTAAAGTTTTACGACCGCTCTGTGACTAGCATCCCCCCTGCATTCCCCCCTAGCTCTCCCTCTGTCTTATCTCACTAACTCTGCTGCTATCTTTATTACCATTGATTTGTATGTGTTTGGTTTTCTCTTTTTTTTTTTTTCTTCTTCTTTAACATTCTGCTTAAAAATTTGTGAATCAGTACTGCTTGGACCTTGAAGAAGGGGACATACCCCGAAAGCTTGTCCTGAAAAATTGTATGTTAGTGCAAATAAAAAAAGTATCACGGACAGTACTCAATTTTCTCTTTTAGAATTAAAAAATTTATTGAGATGAGGAACTAGAGTGACTGCAAAAGTTTTGTAATAAATGTTGGAGAAACCGTCTGGGCCTGGGGCTGAGTTAGTTTTTAAATTTTTAATCACTTCTAGGGTTTCCTCTGTGGAGAAAGGTGCATCCATCAGATCAGCATGATTTTTCTTGAGGCGGGGAATTTTTAGTTTAGCCATGAATGCCTCAATTCTGGATTCCTCAACGGAATTGCCCCTTTGGTACAATTTAGCGTAGAAATCTTGAAATGATTGTAAAATACACTGAGGATTTAAAGTGGACGTGCCATCTTGTTGTCTGATCTTAGGTAGAGTGAAATTACGTGGTTTGGGGGAGAGTTTGGAGGCTAGAATAGTATTCATTTTATCTTTATGCTGATAAAATTTCACTCCGGTCCAACGCATGGGGGGGTTTGGATTGCTGCCCCTGTACAACAAGAATGACCATCGAGTGATCGGAAAGGGAGGAGTCTTTTATGTAGGATTTTTTAACTAATGGTATGTGAAGAGCTGAAATGAAGATGTGGTCTATCCTGGAGTAAGATTGATGGGGATTCGAGAAATTTGTGTAGTCCCTGCATGTCGGATTGAGTTCCCTCCATATGTCAGCTAGACCTTGATTAAAAATCATTTTAGCAATTTTAGTACTAATTTTCTTGGGGCGCACGAGTTGAGATGAAAGAGGTTTAGATTTATCCAGGGATAGATCGAATGCTATATTGGAGTCCCCTCCATAAATCACTATTCCCTCTTGTTCTAACGTTTGGAACAATACGTGGAAAAATTTAGATTGACCCTTGTTGGGGGAGTAGTACGAGACTAGAGAATACATTTGGTCATCCAGCATTCCTTTCACCATAATAAATCTGCCCTCCGTGTCTTTGTAAACCTGTGTGGTCTTAAAATGGCAGGATTTTGCAAACAGTATTGCAACCCCTTTTGTTTTATCCTTAGCGTTTGCCAAGTGAAAAAGGGGATAGTGAGCGTGAAGGAAGGAAGAGTTGTACTGTATTGGAAAATGTGTTTCCTGCAGCAACACCACATCCATTTTCTGAAAGCGGTATCCCTGCAGGATCTTCCTTCTCTTAACCGAGTTTAATCCCTGTACGTTATGAGAAATGATGCTGAGTGACGGTGAGGTCAAGGTATTAGAAGACATGACCTAATGAAAAAAGTGGTGCATCAATGTGTGAAACACTTACCCTTGGAAGCCTCGATGTGATTGGCCTTGGCAGTGTTGCGGGAGAAAACCTGGGTCCTGGAGCTTCCGGACGAAAGAGGATAATCAGAGTGCTGGCAATCAGAAAGAAGAGGTTAGTTAGGGAAGAAAAAGGAAAGTTAAGAGGAGGAGCAAGAAGGCCAAATAAAGGCCTGTAATGAAGGAAGGGGGAGGGACTCCCTCCTACGTCAGTGGAAAACAATTTTGAACAACCCTCCGAAAGGGCTGTCTTCCCACCACCCAAATCCAGAAAAACCATATTAGGGAGATGGGAGGGTGTACATGACTGCTGCCCGAGCCATAGCCGACTTTGGACCTTGATACTCAACAAACCTAGCAAATAAAAGAATAAAACTTGTATCAATATCCAACATTATATATGAAAAACTATAGGTGAAACCATTCCTTCAGGACATTTAACGCCTATTTCTGTGAAAACTGTCCCGAAAAAATTGGGAGGGGAGGGAGATTGGAGAAAATTGGTTAGTGAGTCCAGGAATAACGAGATATCCAGGAGCCTGGGATAACATGGGGGTGCTAAACTCATAGACTATGAGCTGTAGATAAAGAAAATTGAGTACTGAGCTGCAGATAAAAAATTCTATGAAGAGATGCGTCCTCACTAGAGAAGTCTGTGATCATCCCTGTATAGGATGCCCTGGACAGATGGTGCCCTTAGTGCTTATACCCATGGGATCTATTCATGACCACCATTGTGAAGTGATCCCTCCAACTTCAAGAGATTCATTAGATGTGGAGGTGATCAAGATTCTGCAAAGTATAGGCTGACCAGAAAAAGAATCCATAGACGGCTTGTAAACAGAACCAAACTTCTATCGAAAGGGTGAAACATGTGATATCTAATAGAGATACGAGACTGCAGGGATGAACATGAGGGTCTCGTAGAAGTCTCTTTTCAGGGATGTGCCCTGAGGTAAAAGAAAAATTTAAAAGAGCATAGGCGAACTTCAGGTGGACATTTGATCCTTCACTCTCTTGGTCTTGGACGACTTCCACAAGGGGAAGAGAGGACTGGCAGGTGATGGTCACTTGGAGGAGCCTGCCTGCAAGTTAGATGTATCCATGTTTGACTCCAGAGCAATGAGTTTCAAGGAGAGAAGAACTTGTTCTCCTTCTGGGAAGGTGGAGAAAGAGTGAGATCTACCATTAAAGGTAAATTTAAGGGCGAAAGGGAAGGCCCAACAGTATTTGATTTCCTTCTGGGAAAGTACTTGAAGTAATGGTTTTAGTGCTCTACATCTTTGAATGGTCATTGGAGATATGTCCGCAAAAATCTGAATGTCTTGACCTTGGAAAGTAATGTGAGACTGCTTTCTGGATATCCTCATGATCTCTTCTTTCACACTGTAGTAATGTGGTTTTACCACTATGTCCCTGGGATTCCCGTCTCTCCTTGGGGGTCCCAGTGACTTGTGTGCCCTGTCGAGTTCCAGTTTGTGTGGCGGTATTGCAGGGACAAGAGATTGTATAAGGTCTTGTATGGCTTTAGAGGCATCTGTGACGGATTCAGGGATACCTCTAACCCTAAAATTGTCTCTCCTGGAGGTCAAGGTCATCGATACGGTTCAACACCACGTCCAATTGATCCTGTATCACGTGTATATGGTCTGTATTTTGGTTAGCCCTGGATACTGTTAAATCTAGCTTATGCTCTATCGCTTCCATTCTAGAGCCCAAATTCTGGAAGTCTGCTCTGATATCTGTAGTGATCTTGCTGGCTGTAATGGCAAGTCCACGTTCCAGCAGTTCAGAAAATTTAATGAACAGATCCCCTGCGTTTTGGGGAATGTCCTGTATCTGGCTAGTGTCCTGCATCTGGTTACATGAAGGGGGTTGTCAGCCCCAGGCCCTGGAGTATTATTCAAGGGAGACAGCATGTAATTGTCAAATGTACGCTCAAGCAGCGATTCAGTGGATGCAGGCGAGGGGGTAGTGATATTATGGCTGCCAGGATTAGCTTGGGGGGTGAAGGTTAGAGTGGCTGGAGTTATAACTTGCCTGTACTCCGTATGGCCCCCTACTTGTGAGTCTCATGGCTGAGACGCGGCCACCATCTTGGAAGCGGCCTGTACTCCTTCGGCCGTGAATTGTGGCCCCAGGTCGCGGCGGACCGAGCTGCTGGTCATCCTGGTGTGCTTGAAGGGCTCCTCGTGCTATCCCCGCTATTTACGGGCGTCCTTCGGGTCCGGTTCCGGCGCTAGTGCGGCTTGCTGGCTCGGGCAGAGTGGAGCTCCCGGCTTACGCGGCCATGTTGGGAGACCCGCGCATGCGCACTCTGACAAATAGGTGTCTTATGAACCATACATGTATATGTACAGACACATTGATCCAAATGGTTTGATAATTATGTTGGTCTGGATGCATGGGCGTAATCGGATACACATGGTGAGAAAGTAGCAAGGATCCATAGATACAAAGCAAAGTTTGGAACAGTGAGTACATGGGACAAAGTAGGGAAAACATCGGAAAAAAAACAAAAACAAAGTAGCAGTAGCAGTTAAATGCACACACATTTGATACATTTTCATATAGTAGTATTAATAACATTCATGGATATGTTAAGTACATTTATAAACAAAGTACATTCATGGATGTGTTGACTGCATTTTTTTATTACAATGTGAGCAGCACTATGAAAAGGATAGTATACCACAAAAAACAAATTGTCACATCAAACTTAGATCCTTTAAACATATTATTTAAACATGCATAGCCTAGAAATTTTTAGACACACGGTATGTGATTATTGTTTTTCGCATCCTCCTGATACAAAACCATCTAGAAATGGACGAAAACTCATTTGGGTGTTCAAGCCTGGAAATTGAGTTGCATTGAGGCTGTCTCATCTTCCTCTCATAACAGACACAGAAATCGCAAACCACAAAAGAACAAAAGACCACCTTTTGGAGATGATTCTACGTACAAGAAGAGAATCACAGATACCGCTGTTACTCCTTCCACTCTCAATCTTTCTTCAACCGTTATAGGTAATACACGTGGTGGTAATCAGCTTCCTTCAATAGGATCTACTGGTGCAGGGTCCACCACATCCACACTCACGGGTGACATCTCTCTATCCTCTATCACCACTACTTTACTTCAATCAGACCAAGATTTTTTAGTTCATTAAACGGAAGTGAGGCCTCCGGACCTTTAAAACCTCCACACACCTCTTTTCCTTCCTCGTTCAACACTTAAAACATTGTCAACCTCTCTAATCACTTACTTACACAAGCTGAAAGGGATTTGTTGCACAAGGGTCTCAGTTTTTGTCCAGATGCAAATTTAGATATTTTTGTAGTAATAAAAGATTTACATCTTTTCGCTCGAAAACTTTACTACAAGACCCTCTTCTCAAAGGAAAAAAAAAAAAACACCTCCCAAACAGAGACTAGGAGATCAGATGAGGCGTTAGACGACCTCCTAACCCTCCTTGAGGAACAAGATCCTAGCAAATTCATTGATACAATAGACATTGAAAGCCTTCTCAAAGAACATATCACAAAGGAGGTCCCATTGCGGTCAGATAAACAGGTGAAATTCAAGAAAAAATCGGATAAATTTCCGTCTTTTACAAGTAACCCCAATCTAGCAGCATTTATAGCATCCACCACATCGGAGATTAAAAAATTAAAAAAAACGAAATCACAAATATCTCAGAGCAACCTCACTAAAGATGAACAACTAGCCTTAGAATCCCTAAAAAGATAACATTCCCTCACGATCAAGCCATTGGATAAAGGCGGGAACATCGTGATCATGACCAACGAGCAGTACAAAGATATGTGTGTTAAGGTTGTCACTAATTTATCATGGTACAAACCCATCTCGAAAGGCACCATAGATAAATTTAATGGTGCCTTTTATGATCTGGTTGATGAAGCGTTTTGTAGTTGGGCCATCGACAAAGATGTCTGGGAATACATTAGAACACCATATCCTTGCATTCCCACTCTGTATTGCCTTCCCAAAATACATAAAAAAAAATACCCCTCCTGGCCGCCCTATCATTTCCGGAAACGGTTCTATAACCATAAATTTAAGCAAATTTGTAGACAGTCATCTCAGACCTTATGTTGCGGGTTTATTCTCATACATTAAGGACACCATTCACCTATTGCAAAACTTGGAGGAGCTGCATACATTACCTCACTCGCTTCTAGTTGCTATCGATGTAGAGGCGCTATACAGCTCCATCCCTCACAAGTTAGGTCTTTCGGTTAGACATATTTTGTCACAATCTCATAAAGGTGACCGAAAATTAAATGATTTCCTACTGGAAACGTTGGATTTTATTCTAACACATAATATTTTTTCATTTGACGGCTCCCACTACCTCCAGGTGCAGGGGGTTGCGATGGGGACTTGTTGTGCCCCGTCGTATGCCAACCTGTACCTGGGGGAGTGGGAACAGTCTCTCTTGTCAGACGACAGTCTTTCGTCATATACCATCCATGTAGCAGCATGGTTGAGGTATATAGACGACATATTCATGATATAGAATGGCACACCAGAAGCTCTACATGCCTTCATACAGATCATGAATCAAAACAATTTCAATCTATATTTCACGATGACCTTCAATGACACTTCCATTACCTTTCTTGACCTAAGTATAATGAAATCTATGGATGGCTCTTTATCCAGCAGCCTCTATCGGAAAGAGACCGCTGGAAATACCATCCTACACGCGTCAAGTTCACATCCTAAACCATTAGTCTTATCTATCCCGTACGGGCAATATTTAAGACTTAGACTTAACTGTTCGACTGACATTGAATTTGTCCGGGAGGCAAATAAATTAAGAGAAAGACTTCTAGATCGAGGCTACTCGCCTACATGTCTGAAAAAGGCTTTTAGACGAGCACGGGGACAGCTGAGGCATAATATTCTGTTCTCTAAAAAAACACCTGTAAATTCCCAGTCAGTCATTAGACTGATAACTACCTACAATAAACAGCATGGGATTATTAAAAGTATTTTACAGAAACACTGGCACCTATTAGAAATTGATCCCAACCTAAAACCATATGTATCCATGACACCTACTATCACCTTTAGAAAAGCACGTTCATTGAGGGACCATCTTGTAAAAAGTGAATACACGGGTACTTTCCGTTCTGATACATGCAAAAGATTTGGAACTTTTACTTGCAGCGGTTGTTCGTGCTGCCGCTATATGAATACACAGACCAAATTTAAATTACCGAATGGCAGAATGTATAGGCCCAGACTCTTTGCTAATTGCAAGACACCTGTGGTCATTTACCTTCTGACATGCCAATGTAAATGCTTTTACGTCGGAAAAACAAAACTGGAGTTTCACAAAAGGGCAGCATGACATATCACTAGCATGAGGCAGGCGGACCCGGACCTCCCTCTGGGGTGACATGTGTGAGACCATCACACGGGCAAATTTCCCCTTGTCCACTTCACCATTCTCAACCGGATTCATCCGGATACGAGGGGTGGTGATTGGAACAAGATCTTGCTCCAGAGGGAGGTCCGTTGGATCGCCAGCCTCAATGCAACTCAATTTCCAGGCTTGAACACCCAAATGAGTTTTCGTCCATTTCTGGACGGTTTTGTATCAGGAGGATGCAAAAAAGAATAATCACATACCGTGTGTCTAAAAATATGTAGGCTATGCATGTTTAAATAATATGTTTAAAGGATCTAAGGTTGATGCGACAATTTGTTTTTTGTGGGATACTATTCTTTTCATAGTGCTGCTCACATTGTTATATAAAAATGCAGTCAACACATCCATGAATGTACTTTGTTTATAAATGTACTTAACATATCCATGAATGTTATTAATACTACTATATGAAAATGTATCAAATATGTGTGTGCATTTAACTGCTACTGCTATTTTGGTTCTTTTTTTTTTTTTCCGATGTTTTTCCTACTTTGTCCCATGTACTCACTGTTCCAAGCTTTGCTTTGTATCCATTGATCTTTGCTACTTTCTCACCATGTGTATCCAATTACGCCCATGCATCCAGACCAACATAATTATCAAACCATTTGGATCAATGTGTCTGTACATATACATGTATGGTTCATAAGACACCTATTTGTTGATATATATATATTTTTTCTTTTTGTGCCCTTGGTCTTGGTTTAGTCTCTGCCCGGCGCACGGGGGCCATGTCTTGCCCATCTTATGATGGGGGCATGGCCTTTTTTTACACTGCATGTTTGTCCGGTTGAGTCCAGACGGGCAATTGCGGTGTTTTGTGCGTAGGTGGGACTTGCCTGCATGACGCTCCCCCAGCGCTCAGGCGCTTTGGGCGGGCGCCATGCAGATTTGTCCCTGGGGCCTCCTTTCTGGATGTCCCAAGTCCTGAGTCCCTCATGTTTTCGTGACATTCTCCTGTATTTAACATTCGAGCCTTTGATTAGTATGTACTTTACTTTTTTATTTTTTGTTCACTTCCGAGTGCCCTGTGTACTTTTGGTTGTCGTGGTGATGATTGGATCGCCTCCGGCAACCTATTGCACAGCTCCGCTGTTTTTCTTAGTCTCATAGCACCGCCTCCATATGTCATCACCGCGCTAGACGCAATGACGCAGTCTCTCAGCCCCTTCAGTCTGCCACCTGCCTACACCGTTTGCGCACGTCGCTCTGTTATGACGCTTGTGCGTCATACGCGACAATGTGCATCCACCTTTGCTGACACCCAGGAAATAATTTACACTGCGCAGGTGCCGGCGGCTGTTTTAAAAACCGCAATTGGCGTCCTGCCCAGTGTCAAGCCACACTTTCCAATGACTACCATACTCCAGCTTTTCACCTAACACCTGTAACTCAAGAGAGTAAGTAAAAAAGCTTTATCCTGTATCCTCTATGTATTTTCAAATGAAGGAGAGGTAATGCTCTACCATTTCCTTCATCATAACTCCAGTCATGTCTGTGTGGTTCAGTGTGTAACTGCACGGATGGTCTCCCCTTTTTTACTTGTTTATTAATATACATGCGAAGCTATGTCTCCTCAGTACAACTATCAGGGGGCATGAGTCGTGTTTATTATGCTTCTATTTTCTTTCTGATATTTGTTCCCCCTTCCTTCTGAGTTGGAGGGTTGGGATTGCTAATTTTTTCCAAAGCGCAGTTGCACAGCAATAAAAGTACTGTTAGATTTGCGGTTATAACACAGAGCAGTTCTTTCCCCATCACACAATATGATGTAATATTACGTTGAAATCCCCAATATTGAATATATAATATACATGACTTATTTTATAAATATAAAAACGTTTATAGCAATCTAGCACGATATATTAATTTATATAAACCTATCCTTTTTTAGGGCTACAGTGTGGATTTGGCAGGGCCGTCCTCCTATTCGGGAGCCTTTGCGGAGTTGTTCCTCGACCCAAAGGAAAGCCTGCCATGCCCGTCATTGGCTAATTGGCGGTTATTTTCATTTAATTAAATTACCTCCTTCTATTGATACAAAAGTTTGCTTTTTTGCACAGCATTTTTCCTTTAAGGACTGGATACTGGTATGTATGTTGGACACTATCGGATGCCATGATGTGAATTGTTTGCTTTGTTTTGTACAACATTTCAATATGTAAATTGTTCTCACTTGTCTTTTCAGAATGCGCCTATATATATATATACTTTCTCTCTTCAATACGCCTCTGAAAAAGGGACATCATCCTGAAACATGTCAGGCTTATAGAGAAACATGTATTTATAAGTGAAAGTGTAAAATGATCAGTATGAAAGAAAATTTGCTGCACAAGCCATTTGTACAGATTTATGTCTAGTTTGTCTTGTTTTTATGCTTTCTTAAGCAATTTCTAATAAATAAATATTAATTTTTATCATAAACGTAATTGTTCTGTTCGCCTACAAAGTCCCGCTGTACCGGGGGGGTAAAAAAGTTCCCTGTTTCAGGGTCCTTATTTTTCCCAAAAAATGTTGCAGTCTGCAACACTGTTTCACAGTTCTTTCTTGGCCCAGTGTTGAAGTTAAAAAATAATAAATCGAGATCGATGACCACTGACTAAGATGGCCAGGGGAGCAAGCAGCTCCTACACATGCCAGGAATCATTCAGCTCCTAGAGCCCTCACAGCCTTCTCAGGGATCCCCGCCAGTGCCTGATGCCATCCTACACCTCCAGCCATGCCCAGATGCCAGAGAGAGATGTTGCAGCCCACAAAACTTTAATGTTTCTTCCCTGTCTTCACCAAAGGACCATACCAAAAGGGCAGCAGAGGACACTACTTGCAATCCCCCGCCGGACCTTTAGTGGCTGCAGCACATGAGGCAAAAACAGCCTCTACCCCCTCTATGAGGAGCCCGGCTAAATTTAGGTCCCCCAGAGATTCCACGCAAACCACTGGCAACAATCTACTTATGGAGGTAAGTACTCAATCTTCCCCACACTCTGCTTTACCCCACTTAGAAAACCCTATCACTGCCTTTCCTTACATAGTTACATAGTAGGTGAGGTTGAAGAAAGACACAAGTCCATCAAGTCCAACCTATGTGTGTGATTATAAGTCAGTATTACCTTGTATATCCCTGTAAGTTTTGGTCGTTCAGATGCTTATCTAATAGGTTTTTTAAACTATCGATGAGACCACCACCTGTGGAAGGGAATTGCACATCCCGGCAGCTCTAACAGTAAAGAACCCTCTACGTAGTTTATAGTTAAACCTCTTCTAATTTTAATGAATGGCCACATGTCTTGTTAAATTTCCTTCCGCAAAAAAGTTTTATCCCTATTGTGGGGTCATCAGTACGGTATTTGTAAATTGAAATCATATCCCCTCTCAAGTATCTCTTCTCCAGAGAGAATAAGTTCAGTGCTAGCAACCTTTCTTCATAACTAAAATCCTCCAGACCCTTTATTAGCGTTGTTGCCCTTCTTTGTACTCGCTCCATTTCCAGTACATCCTTCCTGAGGACTGGTGCCCAGAACTGGACATCAAACTCTAGGTGCGGCCGGATCACAGTCTTGTAGATTGGGAGAATTATTGCTTTATCCCTGGAGTTAATGCCTTTTTTTTAATGCATGCCAAGATTCTGTTTGCTTTGTTAGCAGCAACTTGGCATTGCATGCCATTGCTGAGCCTATCATCTACTGGGACCACCAAGTCTTTTTCCATCCCAGATTCCCCCAGAGATTCTCCCCTTAGTGTATAGATTGCATTCATATTTTTGCCATCCAAATGCATTATTTTAGATTTTTCTACGTTAAACCTAGTTTGACATGTAGTTGCCCACCCTATTAATTTGTTCAGATCTTCTTGCAAGGTTTCCACATCCTGCGGAGAAGTTATTGCCCTGCTTAGCTTAGTATTGTCAGCAAATACAGAGATTTAACTGTTTACCTCATCCTCCAGGTCGTTTATGAATAAATTAAATTAAATAGGATTGGTCCCAGCACAGAATCCTGTGGGACCCCACTACCCACCCCTGACTATTCCGAGTACTCCCCATTTATCACCACCCTCTTAACTCGCCCATGTAGCCAGGTTTCAATCCATGTACTCACCTTATGGTTCATGCCAACGGACCATATTTTGTACAGTAAATGTGTATGGGGAGCTCTGTCAAATGCTTTTGCAAAATCCAGATGCACCACTTCTACGGGCCTTCCTTTATCTAGATGGCAACTCACTTCCTCATAGAAGGTTGATAGATTGGTTTGGCAAGAACGATTCTTCATGAATCCATGCTGATTACTGCTAATGATACTGTTTTAATTACTAAAATCTTGTATATAGTCCCTTATCATCCCTTCCAAGAGCTTGCATACTATTGATGTTAGGCTAACTGGTCTGTAATTCCCAGGGATGTATTTTGGGCCCTTTTTAAATATTGGTGCTACATTGGCTTTTCTCCAAACTGCTGGTACCATTCCAGTCAGTAGACTGTCAGTAAAAATTAGGAACAATGGTCTGGCAATTACTTGACTGAGTTTCCTAAGTACCCTCGGGTGCAAGCCATCTGGTCCCGGTGATTTATTAATGTTAAGTTTCCCAAGTCTAAATATAATTATGTCCTCTGATTCTGTCGTCTGCTAGCCATGAGGGTGCTTCCTGTGATGTGTCATGAAGATAAGCACTGCAGTTTTGGTTACTAAAGCCCCCTGATTCCCTTGTGAAGACTGAGTAGAAGAATAAATTCAATACCTTCGCCATCTCCCCATCCTTTGTAACCAGATATCCTTCCTCATTCTTTATGGGGCCAGTATGGTCTGTCCACCCTTTTTTACTGTTTACATACTTAAAGAATTTCTTGGGATTTTTTTTTGCTTTCCTCCACTGTGTCTTTCGTGTTCTATCTTAGCCGCCCTAATTGTACCCTTACATTTCTTGTTGCATTCTTTATAAAGTCTGAATGCTGATGATGATCCCTCAACCTTGTATTTTTTGAAGGCCTTCTCCTTTGCTTTTATATGCATTTTTACATTGGAGTTAAGCCATCCAGGACTTTTGTTCGCTCTTTTAAATTTATTACCCAATGGGATGCACTGGCTAATGCCCTTATTTAATATGCTCTTAAAGCGAACCCATCTCTCTCCCATGTTCTTGTTCCTAAGATTTTATCTCAATTTATGCTTTCTAGCAAGGTTCATAGTTTAGGGAAGTTGGCTTTTTTGAAATTCAGTGTCTTTGTATTCCCCTTATGTTTCCTATTTGTGTGATTTATACTGAAGCCAATTGACCTGTGATCGCTGTTACCTAAATTGACCCGTATTTCCACATCCGTGATCAGGTCTGTATTGTTGGTAATCAGTAGATCCAGAAATGCTTTATTTCTAGTTGGTGCATCTACCATGTGACCCATAAAATTGTCCTGAAAGACATTTAGGAACTGGCGAGTCTTAGATGAATGAGCAGTTCCCTCTGCCCAGTCTATGTCTGGATAATTAAAATCCCCCATTATGATAACACTTCCTATCCTTGCTGCTAATCCAAATTGTGATAGGAGATCTGTCTCCCCTTCCTCCCTCAGGTTAGGGGGCCTATAGCATGCTCCCAGTTTTATTTTCCCCTTAGTTTCATCCCTTTGGAGCTCTACCTATAAGGATTCCACCTCCTCCCTAGCTCCCTTAGTGATGTCATCTCTCACATTCACTTGTACATTATTCTTGATATATAGACATACCTCTCCCCCTTTTTAGCTTCTCTATCCTTGCGATAAAGGCAATACCCTTGAATGGTTGCCAGCCAATCATGAGAGCTGTTGAACCAGGTCTCTGAAATTCCCACAAAATCCAAATCCTCCTCATACAACAGTATCTCTAGTTCACCCATCTTGTCCGCCAGGCTCCTGGCAATGTTGAACATGCCACGTAGTTTAGACCGGATGCATACTATCCTCTTATTGGGTGTTCTGAAATTGCAACTAGGACTTGTTACTATACTTACCTTGGGTTTATGTACTTTAGTCAACCTACCACTAATGCCCCCAATACTACCCTTTGGAATATGTTCCGCACTATTTCTACCTCTGCACCCTCCCCCTGTCGCCTAGTTTAAAAACCCCTCTAACTTTTTGGCCATCTTTACTCCCAACAGATCTGCACCCTCCTCATTTAGGTACAATCCGTTCCTTCTATAGTACTGGTGACCGGCTGAGAAGTTGGCCCAGATCTCCTGGAACCCAAACCCCTCCTTACTACACCAGCTCCTCAGCCACTTGTTTACTTCCCTTATCTCCCTCTGCCTTTCTGGTATGGCTCGAGGTACCGGTAGTATTCCTGAGAATACTACCTTGGAGATCCTTTTCCTCAATTTAGCTCCCAAGTCCCTATAATCATTCTTGAGGACACTCCATCTGCCTCTGACTTTGTCATTGGTGCCAACATGCACCATGACAGCTGGGTCCCCAGCCCCTCCCAGTAATCTGTCCACCAGATCCGTTATGTGCCGAACCCGAGTGCCCGATAGACAGCATATAGTTTGGCGCTTCAGGTCTTTGTCACAGATTGCCCTCTCTGTCCTTCTTTCATACAGGCCAGCCTGTATCGGATACAACATTAAAAGACATGTTGCTTTCACTGCGGACCTCCCTTCTGGCAGACTTTTTCTCCTGTATACACAAAGTCAGAGTGGAAGTTCAGGATTTAGATGACAGGTTGGGACATGTAGAGGATAAAATGGGAGAATACGTCACATCGTTTAACACCCTGGTTGATCCCCCTGAAGCTCAGAAAGATGACCTTTCTTGGATTAAAAACAATCTTGCTGACTTCGAACATAGGTCAAGGCGCAACAATTAAAAAATCCCAGATGACGCATTACGCTGTCCTATCATTGCTCACCTGATTTGACTATTGACAGAGTGCACAGGGTTCTGAAACCCTTTTTTTCCCTTCCCATGTACCACAGGATCTTATATTATGTGTACACTTCTACCAGGTTAAGGAGAAGTTGCTGGAGGCTTTTTGTAAGAAAGATCATTTCCCTGAACAAGCAGTGAACCTACAGGTACTTCTGGATATCTCTGTTCACACACTATGCCAGCGTAAAAACCAAATTGCCAGACTATTTATTACCCGAGATGGCTCCACATCTATAACGTCAGTGAAGGAAGGCCTCTGCCTGCTACTTTCATGGAATATCCTACCAGATTAGCCACCTACTACGTCCATGAGAGCATCTCCATTGATGATTGCTGAGGACTGGCAAGTGGTTTCCCACAAATGCTAGCATAAACAACATTCCAGAGAGGACGCTAGACCATAACAATCTACTCAAAATCATATTATGTGTGCAAGGTTCCTGGCATCAGGAGCTTCCATAAGAGTTGTTGTTCTATACCCCTAAAGGTGTTGCAGCTTGTCTGTGCATAGCTCTACTCAAACGCTTTTTACTTCACATTTTCTACACTCAAGCCTATGTCGATCCCAAATCAGCTTATTTCAGTTCTCTTACCATGTTTAATTGTCCTTGTTTACTGTTTTCACATTTTAACCTCACTCTTCTGGTCTCTCCCAAGCACAAACATCACAGATGCCTTTTTGGATACAACCCCCTTACCTTGGGATGGATTACAGATCTTGCTGCAATATGCCATTTCTTGAATGTCGCCCCTGCAAAGTATACAAATGAGTTCACTCTCCTTACCTTATTTAACCTGTTACAATGGAGATTAAAGTAGTATCTATCAACGCCCCTGGCCTTAAGCACCTGGAAAAATGTTTCTCTCTCTGGAGGGAAGCTTGATCACACCAAGGTGATATACTCACTGTCCAAGAGACACATTTTCAAACTGGAGCTATTCCCCAACACAGGGAATCTAAGAAAAGAGGTGTGATGTTGGCTATCAGGAACACAGTATCTTTCACAGTACATTCATCAATAATAGACCCGGGTGGCTGCTTCATTATCTTCCAGTGTAACATCAACAGCAAGCCTTATACATTGGCTACTCTTTATGCCCCTAACAGCTGCATTTTTTCTGCATGGTGTTCAAGAAAATCTCTGCTGTATAATACATAAACGTAGGCAGGTCATATATGGTTCAAACTGGCCGAGATTCAAACCATGTATGGGTAGGCTGAATGTACCAAGTTGATCGATCGATCAACTTGGGTACAGCCAGCATGCCAGGTTTTACCTGCAATTGTGGGGCTATAGTAATAGAGTCATCCAAGACCCCAAAAACAAGTCACTGCTCTCTCAGCATATTAGAGACTATTTCTCTTCCAACAGTATTGATGATGTTAATGTCTTCACACTCTGGGAACACCCATAAGGCGAATATGAGAGGCATGATACTGAAATAATGCATGATACTAAATGCCAACTCATCTGTAAGTATAGCATTATCGTATGTGAGCTTAAAAAAAAATACAGCCCAACCAAGCCACCACTACCTCCCTCCTTAAATTGAGTATGGAGCGAACTCCTGCAGCCCCAACATGACAAGTGTCTCTGTTTTCTGACACTTCAATATTACACTCATAACAATAAAGCAGGAAAGGTTTTAGCCAATAAACTTAAAGTCAAATGAACTAAAACTAAAATCCCATACACATTCCAGCCAACTACTACCCAGAAATTGCTCAACCCTCTACACATTGCTGATCTGTTTGCAGATTTTTATGGTTCCCTCTATAACTGAAAGAATGGTCTGACTACCCCTCAACTTTCTGAATGTGAAATAAAAAAGTTCTTATCCTACCTAAAATTACCCACACTATCTGATACCCGTTTGCGACAATTGAATGCCCGTTCACAGCCTCTGATATTTCTTACATCAATAAAACCCTTCAATCAGGAAAATCTCATGGCCCAGGTGGGTTCACAAATGAATATTATGAATCTTTTGGTTCAGATTCCTTATCTTGCCATTATGTTTATAACCCCCTAGGAGAAGTGCTCTCCCGAGGGGTTTACCTTGTGGGTCCAGCATTTGAGTCCACAGACACGAATGCCAGACTCGGCCCCGCCCCCCGGTGCCTGTGTCATTGGATTTGATTGACAGCAACGGGAGCCAATGGCTGCGGTGCTATCAATCTATCCAATCAAGAGCCGGGACCCCGTGGAGAGAGGGAGAGCACGTCCCTGCAGAGGAGATGAAGGGGCTTGGGTAAGTAAAATGGGGGAGCTGGGGGGCTGATGACTGCCAGGTGTTTTTTCACCTTAATGCATACAATTTACAACCCCTTTAAGGGTCTTTGGGATCTTAGTAATGTGCTTAGGAGAAGAACAATTTTTCTGCCAAATATGTGGTATTTTTGTAAAGAGAGTCTACTGTATTCCACATTATCCTTTCTTTTTTTTGGGATGCATCATTGGGTTTTTTCCTACACCTAATACTTTGTCAAGTGCATCAGTGAATAACAACTCTTTTGACACATACAGTAAAATAATTGAAGACAAATTCAATATATAAATTTCTCTTTAAATTCATTAATACATTTTTATGTTATTTTACTGTACTTTGTTGTAGACCAGAGAGTAATAGTGAGAAAGGCATTTATCAAAAACTAGATGTGCATCTATTGAAAACCAGACTGCCTCTGTTTAAGAAAATAATGTTTGTGTATTTGATACCCTTGCACCCATAATTGTGGGCAGACTATTTAGACAATTTTTTAAAGGTCAGATTTATCACTGTAGATAAACAGATTTAACACCTGTACAGGTAACACAGTGGTTAGGGAAAGGCCTTATATTTCCGTTGTGCTACTTTGGAGCAACAGAAAAAGGAATTATGAATCAAGTTGGAAATTTATCGGAAAGTTTTTTTTAATCTGTCTTATTGTTTTTGTCTAGCGTTGCCTTGCTGTACAAGAGGATTGATATATTTCTCCCTCTCCGTCCTTTAGGTCATTGGGAGGTAAGTGTATGTAAAGGACATTAGATAGTAAGACTAATCTGCTATCTACACTTACTTCAGTGCTGTCCTTTTCACAATACAGCTGTCTGAACACTGTGCAGAGACAACTGTGCAAGTGTATTGTTAGCTCAGTGCTTCTGGTCTGTGCACACTTTACTCTACCTGTCCCTTGATTTAAAGGAATAAAGTTAGTTGTTGCAAATGGTAGCTTCATAAACTTCCATTACAGTGACTGATTCCATTCATAAAACAACAGAGAAAGGATGTAGATCGAGCAGGAGCTGAAAATATTGAGCTAATGGGACCACTGCACTCTCAGCTAAGTATTGATGGGGCTGCATATGGTAGATGACAGCATATAGCAAAGTGTAATTAACACAGTGGGGAGGAATAACTAAAACTAGAGAGTGCAAAATCTGGTCTAGCAGTGCACGATAGCCAATCAACATCCAACTTTTAGCTTGTTCAATTAAACTTTGACTAAAAAAATGGGAAGCCAATTGGTTTTTGTGCAGAGCTGCACCAGATTTTGCCCCCTCCAGTTTTAGTAAATCAACCCCATTATATTTAGCTTCCACTGATTTTTCCACTGAAATTTTCCTAAGATCTCCTTTACTGTATTTCAGTCACTGACATTAAGCTGCAATGGCATAAAATATTTTTGGCATTGGCAGAATTTATTGGATTCCCTTAAGTGAATAGAAAAGTGAAGTAAAAATACATACTAACGTCTTTTTGTTCTATAGACACTGCACTTTTATAAAAATAGTTGTTATTTTGAATTCTTGTTATTCCGAATGTCACTATCAACTCTAACATATTTTCTTTATTTTACTAGGTAGAGTTTCCGACTGTCCTTTTGTTGTCTTCCTTGTTAGAGTCTTTTAAAAGCAAACAAAGAAATGTTATTCTTCCCATAATATATTTCTTAATCAGCTTACTTCAATGTACCTTCTGTCTTTGTGTTCTGTAGGTGCAAAGGGGATTTTAATGTGTCATTGATGTTTCTGTGATGTGTTTCATGAATGTTCAACCCCAGTGTATATTCTGTATTATTTATATGTACAGGTTTTCACTGTTTTTGTAGTTTACTTCATTTTAATCTTTTTACTGTGTTTAATGAATACTTCTTGAACTTCTAATATAATATCTGTGGTTTCTTGTTAAAATGACTCACTGGCGTTTTGGAGTAAATTTCATCACATCTGAGACTTCTGAATGCTATTGGAATTATACTGTTTCCATTGTGTTTTGCTTGAACAACCACTTTCAATGTATCCTTTGTATCATTGCAATCCTCTGAAGTGCAGGTACCTGTGGCAAAGTTAACTGTAGCATAACTAGGAGAAATGGTACGTCTGTTAGAAAACTGTAAAGTTTGATCTTTGGTAACTGTCTGTATACAGTAGTCAACACAAGTTTTTGTAACAGCATCAACCTCTATTTTAATAATACACATCTGTTATTTTATTCTTTCTTCATAAATAACTCCTAGATTCAGTAGTTGCAAAGAAATGGTTATTCATATTGGACTATTTTCCTGTTATCTAAACTTTCATCCCTAGGGAATACATTTTTTCTGGTGTCAATCGACACCAGAAATAGCCTACTGACTTTCACAGTTTTCCACACTGCAGTGGGAGGTGGAGAATATCTCAGCTTCAGGAAACACTCATTGACAAGCATAAAAAACTTTGTTTGTTTGCTTCCATATTGCCAAACATATTGCATAGTTACTCAAAAGGGACTACTAGTTAGGTGCATGCTTTTGGAGCCTGGCTGTAACAGCAATATGGAAGAATATTTGTAGACATTCTAAAGGTAATATATTTGAAGTCAATAAAAATAACACCCTAAATATAGCTTTTGGTAGCTTTTACCATGAAGACATGTTTGATGATAGTCTTACCTCTGCTCTCTGGTGCACTGTCACTTTACTAATTCTGCTGACACCAACAGTCACTGCAATCAAGTCACCACCATGGTGCCAGCTTGCCACGGACTCTCATGATATTTAAATACATTTATTATTTTCTTTCCTGCAACACACAATACTCTGCATCAAGATGTAAATTATTTTATTTTTTACTGAATTTCAGACAGCCTGCTATTCTTTTTGGTGCTGTTGCTTTATGATACTTTTCACAAAAATATTGTGGCCCATTGTTTCCCCTATTCTGTACACATTGAGGTTGATTTGCTAAAGGCAAATATACTGTTCACTGCAAGTACACTTGGAAGTGCACTGCAAGTGCAGTTGCTCTAGATCTGAGGGGAAGCTCTGAAAAAGGGGGAAGCTCTGCTGATTTCTATCATCCAATCATGTGCAAGCAAAAATGCATTTTTTTGCCTTGCATGCGATTGAGCATTCTTTGGAAAGTGAAGCTTTACCTCATTTACTAAGCTCTGGAGAAAGTGCACTTCTACTCTACAGTAATTTAGCTCAAAGTACCCCTATAATATGCTTTCCATCTCTGAATATTTATAGATCTGCCTAATGTCTCATTAAAGTGACTCTGTCACTTTGCCCATCTGAAGCAAAGTGGCAAATTCTCTTCAAAGCCCACTTTCAAGCTGATTTAAAGCTTCCTCGCACTATTCTTTTGCTCTGTTACTCAGTTGGACTCACCACAAAATAAACAGTGCTTAGTATGGAGGAGCATGTGACCTCCACACATATTGCATTTCTTTGGTCTAGAAGCCGCTTACCAGATTCAAACACTGTCATGTGATTAAACCAATACTAATGGATCTGATTCACTGGATATTTATTCATTTCTTCCACATGATTGGATGATAGAAATTATCAGAGCTTCTCCTTATTTCAGAGCTTCCCCTCAGATCTAGTGCAAGTCACTAACAGACCCTCAAACAGAATCTGCCTGACTCCTGTTTGCCTGTGTGACAATGATGCAGTGGCTCCTTTTTTCACACTGAATAGAAATAAATTAATGGCATACGGACAGCTAGTAGTGATTTGTGAGCACTAGTAATTATCAAACATGGGGAGGTTGATTTACTAAAGGCAAATATACTGTGCACTAGGGATGAGCTTGATGTTCGGGTCGAACATAAGTTTGTTAGGTATATATATATGCTGGCTGTGTTATTGAGCCAAAACATGCAGAAGAGTTGGTGGAGTGGATAACAAAGCCGTCCTCATCCTCCCCAACCTCTGTCACCCAGGCTCAGAGTAGTTTACCTTCCAATGCAGCTGCCAAACCGTCGTATTTTACTGGCTCCTTGTCCACAGTCACTCCTTCAAAGCGATTTGAAGGTTCCGATGTGGTTCACAGGTTTAGGAAGGGAGTAATGTGAGCCTAGAGAGAGGGTGTGCCACAGAAGAACAAGAAACTGGCAGTCATGTTCCCCCAGCTGCAAGTTTGCTCCAGTGATGAGGAGGGAGGGGATGATGAGGTCACTGACTGTACTTGGGTGCTTGAGAGAAGAGAGGAGGAAAGTGAGGAGGAGGAGGCATAACGCCAACGAGACAGGATGTCCTCTAGGGGACAGCTTAAGGACAGCCACCCTATTGCAGAGCTCTGCAGGTACAGGGTGCTGCTGACTCCCCAATGACATTTAAAAGTTTCTTGGTGTGGGCTTTTTTCAACATGTGTGCAGCAGATCACGCCATTGCTGTTTGCAACCTATGTCTGAAGTGGATCAAGCATGGCCAGAACAGCAGCCGCTTGGGCACCACATGCTTGACCAGACATATGATGACCTGCCATGCAGTCCGTTGGCAACAGCAGTTGAAAGACCCACATCATAAAAAAAGGCAGACTTCTCTTTGCTCCTCATCTGGGATCTCCAACCCTACTATAACTCCAGTCCTCCCAAAAACCTGCACTGAGAGGAATGAATGTATAGCAATAGGTGTCCCAAGTACTTGCAGCCAATCTGCTAGCAGTACACCACCAATTGATTTTAGCAGGCCATTTCCCTACCCCAGTTGCTGAACCATAAAAAGAAATTTGGTCCCAGCTATCCACATGCTCAGCAATCATCTAAATGCTAGCTTGGCCATATTGCTAGCTCTGCAATTTCTGCCTTTTCAGCTGGTAGACTCTGCCCCCTTTCGTGAATTTGTAGAATGTGCTGTACCTCAGTGGCAGGTTCCAAAGCGCCATTTCTTTTCACGGAAGGCCGTTCCGGCTCAGCAGTAAGTTTCATATTACCACTGACTCATAGACCAGCAGGCTTGGGCAGGGACGTTACCTGTTCTTCACGGCACACTGGGTAACCCTTCTGGCAGCTGGAAAGGATGCAGAACAGGGTTCAGTGTTGTTGGAGCTTGTTCTGCCATCACGCCTCCAAAATGATAGTGGTGATTCTGCGACAGCTTTCTCCTCCACCCCTCCTCTTCTTCTTCCTCTATGGCCTCTTCTGCAGATTTGTCCTCTGAACCAGCAGTTCTCCGTAAGCGTTCAACGGGCAACGCAAGCAGTCAGGCTAAAAGATGCCATGCAGTGCTAGAGTTGGTCTGCCTAGGGGAAGGAACCACACTGGGGCAGAGATTCTGTCAGCTCTGCAGGCGCAGGCTCAGAGGTGGTTGATGCCACGCCAGCTTCAGCGGGTGCTCTTTAACACTGGAGTATGCGACGATGGCACGAACCTTCTCTCCGCCCTCCGTCAGGGACACTTGACCCATGTTCCATGTTTGGCACATGTCCTGAATTTAGTGGTGCAGCAGTTCTTGAGCAAGTACCCAGGCTTAGAAAAGGCCAGAATAGTCTGTGGTCATTTCTGCTGGTCATACAATGCCAGTGCTCGGCTGGCTGACATTCAAAGGGAAGGCAACCTGCCCACCAACTGCCTCATTTGTGACATGCCCACCAGGTGGAACTCAACATTGGCATTGCTGCAGCATCTGCACACACAGCAGAGGGCCATCAATGAGTACCTGTGCGAGTATTGCACCAGGACAGGGTCAGCTGAGCTTGGCTTCTTTTAGCCACGCCAGTGGCTACTGATCAAGGATGCATGCACTGTCCTGTCACCATTTGAGGAGGCCACAAGGATGGTGAGCAGAGACAATGCATGCTAGTGACTCTGTCCTTTCCTCTCAAGGCCCCCTTTATCCAAATAGCATTCTTGTGGGCCCACCAAACACACAGGAAGAAGAGGAGGAGGATTGTGTCAGCATGGATGTAGATGATGACACTCATCAGCAGTCTTCAAGGGATGGGTTTCAGTCCTCAGAAACCCAATGAGTTGTACATGGCTGGGAGGAGGTAGTTACGGATCATGTGATCCTTAGTGACCCAGAGGACTCAGAATCTAATGCATCAGCAAACTTACGCTGCATGGTCTCCCTGATTCTGTAAAACCTGCAAAAGGACCCCAGGATTCTTGGTATCAAGCAGAGGGATCATTACTGGCTGGCAACCCTTCTTGATCCACGTTACAAGGGTAAAGTTGAAGAACTAATTCTGCCTTTGCAGAGGGAGCAAAGAATAAAAAAATCTTCAGGATGCCTTGAAGTAATTTTTGTGTAACGTATTTCCAGACCCTGGGAGGTTACCATTTCCTGGTGCTGGACTATGTGTTGCTGAGGCTTCGTTCAGTCACAGGAAGAGCGGTGGAGAAGGTGGCCAGCTGACCGATGCCTTTAAACAACTTTTCAGTCTTAAGCGCCAAGGTCTGATTGGTTCAAGCAACCATCGCCAGCGTCTGCATTATATGGTGCAGGAATATCTAGGGGCAAGGGCAGACTTGGAGACCTTTCCAACAGAGCATCCATTGGGTTACTGGGTCTTGAGGATGGACCACTGGCCAGAAGTTGTTCAATATGCATTCGATATTTAAAGGAATATTTAATTTTTATTGTTTCACTTTAAGCATTATTAAAATCACTGCTCCTGAATTGCATTGATACATGTCCCCTGGGGCAGGACCCAGGTCCCCAAACACTGTCCCATAGACTTTAATGGTGTTTGTGTGTTCGCATTCATTTTTTGCCTGTTCGCATATTCTGCTGCAAAATGAACCAGGGGTGTTTGGATCATCCATACTGTGCACTACAAGTACATTGCAAGTGCAGTTGTTCTAGATCTGAGGGGAAGCTCTGAAATGAGGGGAAGTTCTGCTGATTTCTATCATTCAATCATGTGCAAGCAAAAATAGCATTTTTTTTACATTTCCTTGCATGTTACCCTCAGATCTAGAGAAATTGCACTTACATTACAGATTTTTTTTTTCAAGTAAGTCAACCCCATTGTTTTTTAATAATGATTATTGAAGGCAGCAACCTGTGCAATGATTTATAATGATTGCTTTGTCCCGTTGAACATAGAGCATGTTGACTATAGTATTCTTGCATTCTGTTTACTATATATGGGGGCTATGTCTGATGCTTCTCTGCTTGGTTAGCTGTGGGAAAATAGAAATTGGAGATGCATGAGGTTATTGGTGTACTCTACAAAAAAAGTTCAAATGCATGCTCAAAAAGTGATTCAGTGTTTAGGTTAAATCTTGGTTAACCCATAACCAGTAATTAATATTTTAAAGCGGAGCTCCACCCGATTTTATGACAATAGCGCAAGAGGATTACCACAATGTCCTAATGTAAAAACTGAACTTTTGTTTTTTTCACTGTACCTTTGTTGTGCAGATCATCTTGTTTAGTTCCTGGATGTACAGTCTGCGGATATGGGCGGGTATAGTGCGGTTAACTTGTCATTTCCTACTAGCCGCACTGGCTCCTGGGAGCTTGTGTCATTGTTCCCAGGAGTCAGTGTAGCTGCCTGGCATGAGTTATCATGTGATTTCAATCCTGGAAGTGACGTCATTAGGACAGTCACATTCGTAGGGCGGTTCCAAAACCGCCATTGTAAACAAGGGCAAACAGGTAATACTGATCAGTATACATGGTCAGTAGGGATGAGCTTCGAGTTCGAGTTGAACTCATGTTCGACTCGAACATCGGCTGTTTGCCAGTTCGCCGACCAGTGAACAATTTGGGGTGTTCGCGGCAAATTCGAAAGCCGCGGAACACCCTTTAAACATCTATGGGAGAAATCAAAAGTGCTCATTTTAAAGGCCTAAAGGGCGGGGTTACGTAACGGGTAACCCTGCCCCCTCTGATGTCACGGGGAATGCCACAGGGAAGTCCCCGTCAAGTCCCTGTGCGTCAGAGGGGGGCGGGGTCACCGGATGGCCCCACCCACGTTATTTAAGAACCGTTGGAGGAGGAGAAGCGTCACACAGCGGGAGCCTCCCATCATGCCATCATGTAGGCGGAGCGGCCCGAGGAGAAGAAGGGAAGAAGACACTGCGGAGGAAGATGCCAGACGAGAACACCGGAGGAAGAACCAGAAGAACCAGAAGAAGAAGAAGATGGAGGAAGAAACCGAAGGAAGATAGAAGATAGAAGAAAGAAGAAAGAAGATAAAAGAAAGAAGAAGCATTTAAATAAAGGAATTGTTAAAAACTGTCTCTTGTCATTTTTAACATTTTTGACAGTTTTTTTGTGAAATGGTAGGGGTACTTTTGTAACCCCTTACCATTTCACACAGGGGGGAGGCCCGGGATCTGGGGGTCCCCTTGTTAAAGGGGGCTTCCAGATTCCGATAAGCCCCCCACCCGCAGACTCCCACAACAACTGGGCAAGGGTTGTGGGGATGAGGCCCTTGTCCCCATCAACATGGGGACAAGGTCTTTTGGGGGGCTACCCCAAAGCCCCCTCCCAATGTTGAGGACATGTGGCCTAGTACGGTTCAGGAGGGGGGGCGCTCTCTTGTCCCCCCCTCTTTTCCTGCGGCCTGCCAGGTTGCGTGCTCAGATAAGGGTCTGGTATGGTTTTTTGGGGGGACCCCACGCCATTTTTTTTTAAATTGTGGCGCAGAGTTCCCCTTAAAATCCATACCAGACCTGAATGGTCTGGTATAGATTTTGAGGGGGACCCCATGCCATTTTTTTAAAATTTTGGCCGGGGTTCCCCTTAATATCCATACCAGACCTGAAGGGCTTGGTATGAATTTAGGGGGACCCCACATCATTTTTTTTTAAATTTTGGTTCGGGGTTCCCCTGTGGGGAATTCCCATGCTGTTTTTATCAATGAACTTTTATGTGTATTGTCAGACCGGTAATTCATTAATAGCCGCGAGTAGTTTTAAATTACTTTTTTTCCTTTGAAATGTCATTTTGCTGTCAGACTGTTCTAAACATGGGAAACATGTGCCCCTTTACAGGCATACTATAGACACCCCCCAGGTACAATATTTAAATGAATATTACACTTTTATTGTTTCACTTTAAGCATTATTAAAATCACTGCTCCTGAAAAAACGTCCGTTTTTAAAACTTTTTTTGCATTGATCCATGTCCCCCTGGGGCAGGACCCAGGTCCTCAAATACTTTTTATGAAAATAACTTGCATATAAGCCTTTAAAATTAGCACTTTTGATTATTCATGTTCGTGTCCCATAGACTTTAACGGTGTTCGCATGTTCGAACAAATTTTTTGCCTGTTCGCAAGTTCTGATGCAAACCGAACAGTGGGTGTTCGGCTCATCCCTAATGGTCAGTAATACCTGAGCATACGAGGGAGAAGGATAAATGGGGAACAGGCTGGAAAATTTTAATTTTAAACCATCAGATACTACAAAAAAAGGTTAGTCTCAGTAGTTATATAATAATAGTCTAGTTTGTAATGAAATGTAAAAGTGGTTAGTAGATTTTATTTATTATTCAAGCATTTGAACTTGTTTGTAAATGTTTTTTTTTTTTAACTGTTAAGAATCGCTGCACATGTAAGTTTTAAAAAGTATATTTTCCTTTTTTTTTTTTTTCTTGTCACGTCTAATTTTTTAATTTTTTAATTAATTTAATTTTTTTTTTCGGTTTATTATACGCAAAACTGTTAAAATTATTTATATAACTAAAAATACATTTTAATATATATATTTTTTACACAAAACTTTTATATAATTTAAATTTTATAACTTTGAAACTTTTTATTGCTATATTTAAATTATTATGTTAGTTTATTTAATTAAAACATTTTAAAATCATTTATATGTTCCTGCTGTATATGAATTTTATTTTATTATTTTATTCTAAGAAGAATGTATTTATGTTATTTGATGATCAATCTGACATTTATGTATTTATTTAAATTTTATTTTGTTTCCTTAGATTATATATTATTTTTGAACGTTATATATATAATTACACTTTGATCAACATATATCTGTAAAATGTCTTTATTTTTTTTATTTTCATTATTTTTTTTATTTATATTTTTTTTCAATAGATTGAAAAGACAAGTGGATTTGATTTTTCAAAACCATGCCAAAATCGAACTTGATGTTAAAATAAATTTTATAATGTGTTATTTTTATGTAATCTATCCCTCCTCCTTACTATCTTCTCAGTGTTATCAGTGTTACAGCCCTCCCTCCCTTACACAGTTCCTTCCTTCCTAACACCCTCCCTCCCCTTCACCCTTCCTCCCTTTCACCCTTCCTTCCTTCCTTCCTTCCTTCCTTCCTTCCTTCCTTCCTTCCTTCCTTCCTTCCTTCCTTCCTTCTCACCCTCTCTATCACCCTCACTATCAGTCCTTCCTCTCACCCTCAGTCTTTCTTCTCTCTCTCTCTTCTCTTTCCCTTCTCAAATTCAAATTTAAATAAGCTTTATTGGCAGGACCACATACATGTTAGCATTGCCAAAGCAGTTGAGTTTCTTTAGGAAAAAATAAGGGGGGGGGGGGATAGAGGGGAATGGGCATAAGTCCATGTAAAGGATTTTTAAGTCCTCAGTCTTTCATGTCCCTCTCAGTCGGTGACACGCTGTCACATATTGGGCAGCAATTTTTACCGTTGGCTCCTCTTCTCCCAGTAGAAATTGTAGTTTCCTCTTCTCTTCTATAGAATTGAAGTCAGGGATGAGAGTGGAGAGTCTCTGGAAGTGAGTGTCCCTCACTGATGAGTACTTTGGGCAATGTAGCAGGAAGTGGTCCTCATCCTCCAGGACCTCCTGGTCACATTGCTGGCACAGTCTACTCTCCCTGGGCTTGTAGGTCTGCCTGTGAAGTCCTAATTCGATTTCCAGGCTGTGGGCACTCAGTCTGTACAGGCTCAGGGTCTGTCTGTCTTTGGGGTCTTGTAGCACCTCCAGGTACGGGTCCAGTTTGTAGTCTCTCTGCAGTGACTGGTAAACAGTTAGTTTTTTGGAGTTTGTTAGCTCATTTCTCCATTCTCCAACATGTTTTTCTTTGGAGTCATTGATTATGTGTTTTATTTGAGATTTTGTTAGGCCGCATTGTTGAGAGTTTGGGATAGACAAGGTGTTGATGAGTTGTTGCAGGCCACACGGCTTGGACTGGTCTTTACTGTTCAGTAAGGCTTTATGGTGGTATGAGTTGGGACTGCTGTTTTGTAGGTGATCCCAGTATGATAGCACCCTCTTCTGTACTGTGAGAAGTAAGGGAAATCTGCCCAACTCAGACCGGCAAGCACTGTTGGAGGTCCTCTGATGGACTTGGAGTAGGTGCTTGCAGAATTCCAGATGGAATATTTCTGTTGGGCTGGGGTACCATTTGTATTGGTCTGGTTAGGTGACAGGACCCCAAACTTCACTGCAATAAAGAAGAATTGGGGTGATGACACTATCAAATATTTTGAGCCAGACTCTCACTGGTGGTTTTAGGTGGTACAGCTGTCTTCTGATGGCATAGAAGGCTCTACATGCCTTGTCTTTTAGTGCCTCTATGGCTGGCTTGAAACTTCCTGATTTGTTAATTTCTAAGCTGAGGTATGTGTAGCTGTTAGTTTCATCAACAGTGCAGTTGTTTAATGTAAAGGAAGGTCTCTTTGTTTGTTTAGTATTTTTCTTTTGAAACACCATGATCTTTGTTTTACTTGAGTTAATTGGTAGTGCCCATGTGGCACTGTATTTCTCCAGCACTTCCAGACTGTCTTGTAGGCCTTTCTCTGTTGGTGACAGAAGTAGGAGGTCATCCGCATACAGCAGGGACTTCACCTCAGTGTCACATAGAGTCAATCCTGGTGCTGGGGAGGATTCTAGAGCTGCAGCCAGTTCATTGATGTAGATGTTGAAGAATGTTGGACTTAGGCTGCAGCTCTGTCTGACTCTTCGGGCTTGCCGGAAGTGTTCGGTTCTTTTCCCATTCACCTTTACACTGCAGCTGTTCTCAGTGTATGAACTCTTGATAACCTCATATGTTTTCCCTCTTATTCCACTCTATAATAGTTTGAGGAACAGGCCTGGGTGCCACACAGAGTCAAATACCTTCTTAAAGTCCACAAAGCAGGCAAATATCTTTCCATGTTTTGTATTGTGGACATGGTTCTTGATGAGGCTGTGCAGGGTGTAGATGTAGTCTGTAGTGCAATGGTTTGGAATGAACCCTGCCTGACTTCTGCTGAGGACATTGTGTTGTGTCAGGCAGTTGAGGATCCATTTATTGAAGATACTGTTGAATAGTTTCCCTAGTGTGCTGCTGACACATATCCCTCTGTAGTTGGCTGGATCATACTGGTGTCCACTCTTATGGATGGGTGTTATGAGGCCTTGGTTCCATACTGCAGGATAGTAACCAGCGCTCAGGACCAAATTGAACATTTTGCATAGTGCAGTGTGTACATCTGGCGAGCCGTGTTTAATCATCTCTGGCAGGATTCCATCCATCCCACTGGATTTTTTGTTTGCAGGTTTTGGATTTTCTTCCTAATTTCTTGTGGTGTAACCAGTACATCTAGGGGGTTCGGGAAGGTTCTGGGTTTTCCTCCAGATCATTTAGTCTTTTGATGATGTCTTTTTGTTCTACAGTTAGAGCCTCCTCTGGAATATCTTTGTAGAAGTTCTTAAAGTAGTTGAGCCAGATGTCGCCATTTTGGATGTGGAGGTTGTTTTTCCTGGGTGCTGAGCCAATATTCTTCCATATTTCCTAGAAAGAATTTTCCTGAAGTGCCTCTTCCAGCTGTTGCAGGTTTTTGGAGATGAAATTTTGCTTTTTCTTTTTAAGGGTTTGTTTGTATTTTTTCTGTAGGGTGCCATGGGCTATCCTTAGGTCAGTGTTCTCAGGGTCTCTGTGTTTGTTATTGGAGACTGTCTGTAAGGTGTTCCTTAATGCTTTGCATTTTTTGTCGAACCATTTATTGGATTGTTTGTTGGATGTTTTTTTTGTAGTTGGCTTTTCTCAGCTGGACTATTTCTGCGATGGTGTGTAGTATTTTATGGAAGTCCTTTGCTGCCTGGTTTACACCTCGTGTCTTATCTCATAGGCGTTGTTTTGGAAGTCTTCAAGTTGTTTCTTAATGTCAGGTCTGTCAGTTACCTCTCTGTATTTTGTGGTAGACTGTTTGGACCATTTAATTGATGGTGGCAGGTTGCAGAGAGAGGCCCGGTGGAGTTTTGGTGATGATTTGCTAGAAGATTTAATGTATAGCAGTAGTTGGTTGTGGTCTGACAGGTGTGTTTGTGGGGTGACTGTAAAACCATTGATGAGTGTGGGGTCCATATCTGTGATGGCATAGTCTACCACACTGCTGCCTACATGGGAGCTAAATGTGTACATTCCTAGAGAGTCTCCCTTGGTACGGCCGTTGAGGATGTAGAGGCCCAGACTGCGACACAAATTCAGCAATTTTCTTCCATTTTTGTTGGTTGTACTGTCATAGCTGTTTCTTTGTAACTTTATCGACTCATGATCGTAATTTGCATGGCCCAGTATGTGCATGTTGCCATCAGTACTTGTATAGTCCTTTTCCCTTCCTGTCCTAGCATTGAGGTCTCCACAGATGAGCACTTTTCCGAGGGATTGGAAGTGGATAACCTCACTTTGTAGGACCTCATAGGTGTCTGGTCTGAAATATGGGGACTCTGCTGGGGCAATGTATGCTGCACACAGGTAGATGTCTGACTGAGAGGTAAGGATGGAGCTGCTTATTCTTAGCCAGATGTGGCTCTCTCCTTTTTTGATTGCACTGATGTTCCCATGTATCTCCTCCTTATACCAGACTAGTATTCCTCTTGAACACCGACCCTGTTTGATGTTTTCATCTTTCTGTGCGGGGACAGAGAATTCCCTATAGCCAGTAGATGCTTTGATGAAGGCTTCTTAGCTGAAACGTGTCAGCGTAGCCTGTACCTGTGTACCCATGTAACCCAATAAAGGACTTTTATTCAAGAGCATCCGAGTCGCCAGCCCTTTTCTGATTCAAGTACTGCATTTTGGGGCCTGAATGTCCTGGCTAGAGCACCGGATCACAGTTCATAGATCATCATATTGGCAGTGGAGCTGGGGTATCATTTTCCTTCTCTATAGCCAGTAGGTACTGATGGTTCATCCTGTGCCCGGGCCCATGTTTCTAGGAGGGAGGATTTGTGTGTCCGTCTCACATAGTCTTTGCTTGAGATCTGGATCATTTACTTTCGATCCGAAGGCTGAAGCGTTCAGACCTTGAATGTTCCAGCTACTGATTACTAATGATGTCATTTTTTGTTTGTATATTTATATACCTTGTAATGGGTAAATTTCCTGGGACAAATCAGATTATAGGTGGTTGTCATTGTCTTTTTTGCTTATTTTTAGCTCAGTCGCATAGTTTATTGCTGAGGAGGGTTCTTATCGCCTCCTTTTCTCTGCTCTGTAGTGATCTTAACATCTGTCTTGGGGCGGGTGGTTTACTCCATTCTTGCCATCTCCGTGGCCCTGTTTTTTGGCTGAGTGTATTGTTGTTGTATTGTATTGGTGAGGTTTGGGGTCTTGCAGTTTTAATTGTGTCTGTCTGAGAATGGGTTGTGCCACGTTCAGGGTTGTGAGTTCTCTCAAGAACAATGTCTTTGAATTCTCTTGCCAGGTGACTGACCCCTTGTTTGTTCAGATGTTTGTTGTCATAGAGGTGTTGGGGCATTATAGAATGGTGTTGTGCCAGGTGAATGGAAGGCTTTGACCTGGTTTTGTCTGCCAGCTCTGTGTTGATTCGTTCAATTATGCTGTTTGGTATGTCTCTCCTTGGAAGAATGGAGGACAGAATTACTTTGGACTATGGGAATTTTTGTTGTGCAGTCTCTGTTAGTTGCAGTAATTTGTCCACGATAATGTCCTGTTGTTCCTGAATGTTGTTTGTGCCTGTGTGTACGATGATATGTTTGGGGTTAGTGAAATATGGATCGTTGATGACTCCTGTTGCCTGTTCAATTGTGGAACAGTGAATTTTGGAGACTCTTGTTCCTGGGAAGAGCCGTTTGGTGTTAAGGTATTTCCCATTTGAGTCTATTATTAAAACAATTTCAGGAGTTTGTTGCCTGTTCTTGTGGTTTGATAATGGTTTGTTTGGGGTTTCTGGATTATTGGAGATGTCTTGGCTGTTGCTGGGCTTTGTAATGTTAATTTTAGGAAGTTGATGAGTCTCACTAGTCTGTTGTTTGTTGACAGGCACTTTGTCTGTACAGATCATTCCTTTTATTTCTGTTTCCTGATTGTGGAGTATCATTTGTGATATTAGTGTATTTATTTCTTCCCTCAGTTGAGTGTTTTCTTGTTGTAGCTGTTGCATTGTAGATTGAATTTCCATTTTTAGTATAGAAGTTTGCGTAGAAAATATTTTCTATATGTTTCTGTGTTTGTTGTTATAGCAAAATGGTCCTACCTTGTGTCACTGTTTGATTGAATCCTTCGGCCCTGGATGCTCTCTGATACTGGATACTTGTCTGCTAGATGGTCTTGCTTTTTTGGCTGTTTTTGCACCTTTTGTCTTTTTTTTTTAATCAAAAAGTTTTTTATTGCACACAGAAACATACAAAAAAAATATGTTTTTCTCCAAATATGAAGCACATTACACTTTGTACTTATCTTAGATTTATCCAACATATAATCCAAAAATACATTTTGTCAACATTATCAAGAAGTGTAGCTCTCATTTTTGTATTCTTTACATATGCTATATCCTCAAATTGTCTACTGTCTGCGCCATACAACTACCTCCTAGCAAAGTTTTCGCTTCACTGGAACTCACATCCTTCTTCCCAGATATATTGCCCTATCTAGCTAATTCTCCTGCCCGGGATATATCTATGTTCCTTTTAACAACCTCATTTGCACCAGCTCCATGGGACTTATTCCTGGTACCTCGAGCCAAGCATCCCATAGTTTATCAAATTTGCCAGGGATCCCCCTATGCTGGTATATGTATTTTTCCATGATAAGCGTCCTACCCATGTGTTGTATCCAAGATGAAGTCTTTGGCGTAAGAGCTGATTTCCAGTTCATGAGAATTGTTTTCCTGGCTTGAAATAGAGCTCTGGAAAAGGCAGTTCTCGTCCCCTCTTCCTCTATCACCCCCTCCAGAATTCCTAACAAACAGCACCCAGGGTCTAAGGGAACGTTGGTCTGGAACACTTGGTTTAGTGTAGCCAAAACCTCCGTCCAATATCTGTGTAACTTTGGGCAACGCCATAGGAGGTGAATCAAATCACCCGGCTCCGCTCTGCACCTGCTGCAGAGTGGGTCGGGTATCCTGCCCATTTTGTATAGTTTCACGGGTGTGTAATGAACTCTTAGTAGTATATATAGTTGTGAAACCTTTTGTGCCACATTCTGTGAACACATGCTAACTGCCTGCAAAGCCTCTTCCCATTGCTCCCCCCAATGGGTCCTAAGTCTGCCTCCCACTGTGCCACTACCTTCATGGGATATCCATCTAGAAAGGACCCCAGTAGCATATTGTAGCATTGGGAAATTACACCTTTAGTGTCAGTCGTATCTTGCAATATATGAAAAACTGGAGTGGACAACTGAGTCCACTCCACTGCCTCCCCCTGAGCCTTGACTGCATGTGAGAGTAATAATAGAATAACATGTTTGATGGTAAGGCATATTTAGATTGTAATTCCCTAAAGGACATCAAAGCACCATTATGAAAAATATGTTTCAGATGAGTAATGCCTACCCTGCGCCACAGGGGTCCCTATTGAATCTTAGCTAATTCTGCATACGTACTGTTATCTCATATCGGACTATATGTCGTGAACCCATTTACATCTTGTAGCTGTTTGGTTTTATTCCACACCTTTTGAAGGAGGGTGTACGTGGGCATAATCTTGTTGGGTTTTTGAAATTTTTGCGCCTCTAATCCCTCGGGTATGGAATCTGCCCCTGTGCCAAGTAGCATAAGTCTAGCAGATGAACCCAACAGCGAGGGATCCATAGCTCCTACCAAGTGCTGCAGCTGTGCAGCAAGGTAATATACCCAAAGGTTGGGGAGGGCAAGGCCCCCCACTCTTTTGGACGCTGCAGCTGCTCCAATCTAATCCGGGGGGGGATTTAGTGTGCCACAGTAACAGCCTGATCAGGGAGTTCACCACCCTGAAAATGTTCAGGGTGATGACCACCGGGGTGTTGTGGAGCATGTAAAGGAACTGTGGCATCAAAATCATCTTAATAAGATTTGTTTTACCTGCCAGTGACATTTTAAGTTTATTCCAAACATTTATTTTATCTCTAAAACGAGTTAGCATGGGGTATATGTTCAACTTGCAAAATTCTATTGGTTTGGGGGAGACCAGAATGCCCAGGTATTTGAAGGAGGTCACCATGGGGACTGGGCAAACCTGCCCTACACTCGCCTCATGAGCGCCGTCCAGAAGCATTAGTGCTGATTTGGACCAGTTTATTGTGAGACCTGAAAAGTGGCCAAACTCCGTAATAAGGGACATAGTTTTAGTAATGGATTCTTTCACCTCCTCCAAAAAGAGAAGCATGTCATCAGCATAAAGCATTTTTTCTCCTGCATTTCACCGTATCGGAATCCCTTTATTTGTGTGCAGTTCCTAACCTGCGCCGCAAGAGGCTCTATGGCCAGAGCAAAGAGCAGGGGGGACAGGGGACATCCCTGCCTAGTCCCCCTGCCCAGCGCAAAGGCATGAGAGATCCTATTTGACATGCATATGGCGGCCTGTGGTGTGTCATACAGCAGTCTCACCCACCTGATAAATCTGGGGCCGAACCCAAACTTGGCCAGTACAGCCCACAAATACCACCAGCCCACACTGTCAAATGCCTTATTGGCATCAAGAGACAACAGTGCTCTGTGGCCGACAGAGTCTGAAGGGGTCTGCATGTTTAGATATAGGTGTCTTAGATTGGTCGCAGTGGATGTTCGCGGCATAACGCTCCTATGGCTTGCGAAGATTGCTGAGATCTGGCAATCCTCGCCAGCATTCTACCTGTTTTTTCCCCCTCCTCATAGAATGCTTGTTTCGTAAAGAATCTTTTGCGTTCCGCGGTGGATGATCGCACCCGGTCCAAGGAAGCCTGGGCCGAGATCCATGCCTCCCTCGCGGATTCTGATGGATCCAACACATAAGCCAGTTCAAGCCGTCTCACCTGGTTCTCCACCTGTACCAGCAACGCCGATGAGTCACGCTTAACTGCAGCAATTTCGGCTATAAGCGTACCCCTTAGGCATTCCTTAAAGGCATCCCATCGCAACATCAAATTGCTGTGCATATGGTTGTCTCTAAAGTAGTGTTCAATCTGTTTTACTACCCTTTCATGTGAAGTAAAAAGCTTCAACCAGAAGGCGTTCAATTTCCACGGTGCCCTAGGTAGAGTTGCTAAAGGACGGGTGACCAAGTGAGCGGCCAGTGGCGAATGGTCCGATACCCCCCTAGGAAAATACTCCACCTTAGCAATCATGGTCAACAATTGAGGAGTCCCCACGCACAGGTCAATGCGAGACAGTGACCCATGCGTCTTTGAGAAACATGAGAACTGTTTGGCATTTGGGTGTTTAGCCCTCCAAACATCTGTCCAGCCCACCTCAAGCAGAAAACGGCTGCACTTTTTGTCTTTAATCTCTTTTTCATTGCATTTTTTCTTCTTGTTAATCTCTGTCTTGTGTGTAGTCTCAATTTTCCTGTTTTTTTTTTTTTAAACTCCCTTTCCCTTTTGCTTCTGATTCCCCCCCACCTCTCCCCCCCTCCCCAAATCCCCCCCATCCCGCCTCTCCAGGGTATCATTTTCCTTCTACTCTCCTTCTTAGACTAAGGCTTTGATCTCTTTGGCATAGCTCCATGTTTTTTTTAATTTTTTCCAGCGATCCCACCTGTCCAAGTTCACACTTCCTATTTCCTCTAGCCTGCTCCCCAGCGTCTCCATACTGCAACTCTCTTCAATTGCATCAAACCACTCCCATATCTGTGGGCTCTCTCTCCTCTGCCAATTCCTCGGGATCGTTCTTTTTGCCGTGTTCAGGAGCTGCGGGACCAGAGACTGCTTATAACTGTTTAGGTCCCCCATCCCCCCATGGAACAGGACCTCCCAAGGGTCTTCTACCACCTCTATTTCCGTAATTTCCTTTATAAGGACAAGTACTTTTCTCCAAAAGTTTTTAATTATGGGGCAGCTCCACCACATGTGTCCCATTGTTCCAACTTCTTGGCAGCCTCTCCAACAAGTGGATGGCCCATTCTGATATTTGTTTGTTATCTCTGGGGTGAGGTAGCTTCTGCTGATGCATTTGTAATTCATTTCTGCCGTTCGGGTGTCTATTGCTGAGTTGGCGCTCATTTTTAACATTCTTTTAATTGTGTCTATATCCTTTTTAGTGTCTAACTCTCTTTCCCATTTGACCAAAAATGGCAGCATCTCCAATTTTTCTGAGGCCATCAAGATTTTATATATCTGAGAAATTATATTTCTTGGGGCCTCTTTAATCACACAACCTTTCAAAGTCTGTCAATTGATTCCTGGACCTGATCGGCTGTGGTAATCTATTCACGAAGTGACTCAATTGGAGATATCGCCATCTGTCCAGTCCCCATGATTTCCTCCCGTGTGTAAGTTGCTGCAGTGATATAAGTTTACCTTCTTTTATAATTTCTCTCAATTGTGTTTTCCCACAAAGTGCCTCTTTTCCTCCTATACTCTCCATTCCTGGTGTAAAAAATGTATTATCTAATAGTGTGATCAGCGGTGAGTTGTATTTCCCATTAACTTTCCTATATACCCTGTCCCAGATTTTCAACACATTTCTTGTTATTGCGTGCAAACTATTATCTAATGATCTAAAGTGTGGGGGTTCCAAATAATGGTGCCTAATTGTGATTTACTTAAATCTTCTTCTAATTTCACCCATTTTTTCCGTTTTTCCTTCCTCACCCATTCAACTACCCTTGATAAAATTACGGCTTTATAGTACATCTGCACATCGGGGACTGCCAGGCCGCCGTCTAACTTCCTTTGTTTTAGCGTCTAAAAAGAGACTCTTGGTTTTTTGTTTTTCCAGATAAAGGTCATAATTATTTTCCTTAACATCCTCAGATAGTACTGGGGGAGGGGCACATGGAACATCTGGAAGTAGTACGTGATCTGTTTCCTGTTTTTGTCTTTCAATTTTGCCCATTACAAGGTATAAAATGATGAAGTTTCAGGAGCTAATTCTTAGTGCTGCTGCTGGCTGCTGCTTCTCTCTCTCTTCTCTTTCCCTTCTCTCTCTCTCTCTTCTCTTTCCATTCTCTCTCTCTCTCCTCTTTCCCCTCTTTCTCTCTCATTCTCTCTCTCTCTCTCTGTCTCTCTCTCTCTCTCTCTCTCTCTCTCTCTCTCAACGACAATGGGTTTTGATTTTTTAAAAACCCTGAAAATAAGAATTCTCTGTAAAGATTTATATGTTTTGAATAGTATTATATTGTATATTGTCTCTGTTCTCCTTTTTCTGTCTCTCTCTGTGTCTCAGTCTCTCTTTTTCTCTCCTTTTCATATCCCTCTCTCCTTTCTCACCTCTCTCTCTCCCCTCTCTCTCTGTCTCTCCTCTCTGTCTCTCTTCCCTCCCCTCCCCCTCCCTCTCCATCTCTACACTCTCTATTTCCCTCTCTTTCTATCATTCTTTCTCCTTACCCCTCTCTCCTTCCCCCCATCTGTCTCTCTCTCTCTATTTCCCACCCCTTATCTCTCTTATTGGATTGTGTGTCTCTCATTCTCTTTTTGGCTCTCAATGTCAGTGTAAAATTTAAATGTCTGTCAACTCTATTTAGTTTTTGACATTTGGATTTGTCATTTAGACAACCATTCATGATTATAAAATTATGTTCAAAACTGATCTGAACTTTTTATTTTTGTTTAATTTGTAATTTTAAACAATGCTTTGTAAATTGTAATTTATGTTTATATTACATTTGTTTTTTTTTAAGATCATTAAATGACAAATATTTTTTTTAATTATTATGATTCATTTTCTTTTGTATAATATTACAATATAATAATGTATTGATTTCAATTGCATAAATTTTTTTTAAATACAATGTAGAAATCAAGGTAAGTTAAAAGAATGTATTTAATATTACTAAAATTTAAATATTTTTAATTAAATTATTAAATCTTTACAACATTTATTTATTTTAATTAATTTAATTTGGTCAATATATTTTTTTTAATCTAAATATTTTAGTTTATTTCAAAAATGTTAATGATGAAATAATGTAATTTATGTTACATTCGTTAATGTTATTCTTATTTATTCTATAGACATGCCTAGCTGTTTTGCACAATTTTGCAGCCACAACACTGCTTCACAAAAACCACAGACCAATATCAGTTATTACATATTTCCAAAGGATAGTAAAGAGATTAGAATTTGGCTTGAAAATGCTGCAATAGAGCCAGAAATGATTGAGGAATTTATCCCATTAATCCAAGAAAACTTGTGTGAAAACAGTTATCGGATGTGTTCTGCACACTTCAGCACTGCTTGTTTTATTGGTCAAGGCAAAAAAGAAAATTAAGACCAGAAGCAGTCCCTACTATTTTCATGGAAACTGTGACAGATACAGCCTCAGAAAATACATGGCAAAAAAAACTGAACGGAAACTTCACAATCGAAGCCTGACACCCCAAGATGTACATGCCAGTTACCGAGAGTGTTAATGACAGATGCAGGCACACAAACAGAGCCATTTCACTTTGCAGTGTCTGAATCGGAAGACAGTTATTGCAAAATAGAAAGTGAAAGAGTGACAAGTTTGGACCATTCATACTGCAAGTTGGATGAAATTTTAATGATACCTCTTGATGGGTCAACACCATTACGTCATGAAAAAACATCGGAACCACAATCCAGTATGGCACTATCACCCTCACCTAGCGTGACACCAAATTTGGAAACGACAAAGAAGAAGAGGTCACATTTTATGACAGAGGATGATAGTCCAGAAAGCACATCAAAAAGAAAATTGACCTATTATGATGACCCTAGTTTCCACCTGTCGGATTGTGATACACCACATAAGGGTGACATTAGTTTCTGTGAGAGTGTTGAAGACACACATCCAGAAAACACTCTGACATATCCACTTAATTTTGTTAAGGAAAAAAAAAAATATTATTTTTGAAAGCAACCTTGATCAATTACTATATCAAATGTGATGTCCTGATTAAGAATGTGTTTCGAAAATAAAAAAAAATTGAAAAGAACATAATTGGAACAATAGTATCTGTCTTTTCGACATGTTGTACAGAACATCGAATGAAACTATGGGAAAGTCAGCCAAAAATCAAACAGTATCCAGCTGGTAACATTTTGCTGGCTGGATCCATCTGTGTAAGTGGAGGTAGCTATTCCAAAGTTTGCGAAATGTTTGAACTTTGCGGAATTCAGATATTTGGCAAATTCTCTTACAATAGAGCGCAAAACCAATACATTTTTAAATCAATTGACTACAGTTGGCAAGAAAACAATGTCAGGGTGATAAATGAATTGACAGACAAACCATTGTTTCTTGTTGGGGATGGCCAATGTGGCATCCCAGGTTTTTCGGCAAAATACTCAACATACACCTTCATGGATCTCTTTTCCAAAAAAATAGTGGATTTTGAGTTGGTGCAGGTGTCTCAAACAACTTCATCTGTTGCAATGGAGAAATTTGGATTTACAAAAAGTTTAGATCTTATAATTGTAAAAAAATTAGATGTTCAATTTGTGGGAACAGATCGACACGCAGGCATACGGAAATTATTGACAACTGAAAAATACCAAAATATCAATCATCAATTTGACATTTGGCATTATGTTAAAAATTTGAAAAGAAAATTGATGCAAATTTCTAAAAAAAAAATTATCGTCCAATTTTGCCGTGGATTGAAGCCATACTGAACCATTTCTATTGGTGTAGTCGAGCTTGTGAAGGAAACAAGGAGCGTTTTAAAGTTTTTTGGGAACCTCTACTACATCATATAGTAAATCTCCATGTATGGAAAATTGGAGATACAGAGCACAAATGCTTGCACAATGAGATCGATGTGCATTCTATGACTGTTCCCTGGTTAAGCCAACAGACACCTGCATTTCATGCATTATCCACAATTGTTGATGTTTTGGATGCCCAATTGAGAAAGGACATGAAACATCTCACTTTTTTTGTCAGACCGGTGTTATTGAAACGTATCACAGTATGATTCTAAAATATCATCCAAAAATACTACATTTTCGAATTGATTCTATGGATGCCAGAACTAAATTGGCGGCATTATGCCACAATCATAATGTGATACGGAAACCTGCTCTGACAAAAAAAAAGGATGCTAGTGGTGAGGAGATTTTGGTCGAAAGGAAAAACTTGTAGTTTCCCAGAGGTAGGAAAAAATGGATTGTGCGTAATGTTTTTGAAAAGATGGATAATGAACATACATATACACATGCCCACATACCTACACGCATATATACATACATCCTATGGGGCACGGCAGTTTAATTGGAGTCCTTGCAATGGTTTGCTTAAATTTCATTGATATAAAATTCAATATCTCCATCACATTCCCCTCTGAAGTTCATTCTTGAACTTATGTCCTTCAATGATCTTGCACCCACCCACAACAGCCCAGAAGCCCCGACCCTTCCCCACCACCGACTTCCTTTCTAGAAAACACGCCGGAACTCCTCAAGGTAGGCTTAAGACAGCAAAGAAATCCTGGTGCCTTTGAGACTTCACATCTAAACCATGAGTGTCTGTACTGCAATGTTTCATCGCCCCTCTGCCTTGGAAGAGCGGAACTCCAACATTGATGGCGGGATCCTGGCATATCTAGTCCTGTAACTTGGTAAGACCGTGTAATGTTTGCACCGATTAGATTGGACCGAGAGACAGCACTTATCAGCATGGTGAAGGAAAGTTCAGGAGAGTCTTATTCGTGGCACAGTTGTCTCAAAAAAAATAACTTGGTTGTCGTTGCTTCTTCAGGTAGTGGTCGGGCGGACCTCCAGACAGTCGTGCATGAATACAAAAAAAAGAAGGAATTCACTGTACAGATATTGGAGGAATGCCGGACAGGAGTAGAGTGTTGGCCATTAAGACTAAATACCTATAAGGGGTGTAATGTGGATGAGTAGAGTGGGATCCCCACAGGGTACCGAGTCTGAGCAACAGCCAGTATCATCCATGGCCCTTGATGGTAGGGATAGTCAACACTGCCTGTTATTGCCAGGTCCCTGGGTTCACCACACCTGCTCACGGGGCTCAGGTTAAAGCAGTAGGCAGACTAGGGGAGGTAGAATTACTGTAAGACATAAAAACAGAGTCAGGCAAAAACGGTAAAGCCTTACAATTCACAGCTCATCTCTGATATTCAAACAAAAGTTCCAGAAGACTAATACATTTACTTTAAAAGATAAAGAAGTTAGAACATTATCAGCTAATGGACTGGTACCATCAGTCCATCATCACAAGTAATTAAAGATAAGAGTATGAAACAAAGAAAGTAGGAACGAGAAAGAATAGAAAAAAATAAAAAATAAAAAATTAAATAAAATAAGCAAAAACAAACACAGGTTTAATGCTACTTCAACTCAACACTTTATGTCAAAGAGCATTGAATCTGTATGAAAAAACGAATATGTTGGTTGAAAAAAATAATATAAAAACAAATGTAGTTCCTTTTTTTAAAAAAAAAACTCCTCTCCCATCCTAGTAATTAGCAGTATTTTTGCAGGTCAGGTACATAGATATTAAGAACAAAAGGGAGAAAATAAAGAATTAAAAAAAAGAATAATAAGAAATGATTAAAACTTTTAGAATTTAGGTAAACCTGACTGCACTTTATTACTAAAAAATTGAAGAGGCTTATCCCTAGAACAACAAAAAAAACAAGAAAAAATATAGTTCTAGGGTCCTCTCTTAAATGTGCAACTTCTTTGTACTGGTCTGGATTGGATCTGGCTTCCTCAGAGATTTGTTCCTGAGTTAGTGGCCTTTCTGTTCCTTGAGAGAAGATACCTCATTGAGGTACACATTCTCATAGCTTTGGCGTTCATTCTCCTGATAGTAATGCACATTATTACCTGCATCAGGAAAAGCAATAAGGCTGCACAGGTTAGGACAACAACAGGGTGGAGCAAAATGTTTAGGAAAGCTGTAGCGTTAGGACTGTACCCAAATAGACTTTCTCACCAGGAGATCTTAGCGTCTGCGTCTAAAGCGTGGGTTATTGGATCAATCTATTTTGATCATGGGTAAGTCGTATGGTGGCTTGTTTCTCAGCATCTCTTAGCACATTTAATATTTCATCATGTTGTCCGAAATCCATCAGCCAAGCTTTTAACTCAGCCCCAAATCCCAGAGGAAGTTTCTGTAGATGTATGGGGGTATCAGGTTTGATATCAAGCTCTTTTTCTGGGGTGATAGGGGTCCACCCTTGTGTCCCTGCTATATCTATTCCAAGGACAGGGGAAGATGTGCAGTAGACTCCTTGAGGTAGCGTTCCACGCTGAGTACAGTTCAACCCGTATGTAGAATATAGGGCATCACTGGACGTTTGATACCAGCACCAACACCCTTGCCCCAAGTATTTGACATAAGGTTGGGACATTTCCTCGGCATCCATGAGACATGACCCTTCCCTGTGCCAGCATTGTTGCTTTTTCCCATAGCACAACACCTTCCTTTCTCCAGCACTCATTAGTACCAGTCATCTGAGGCTGTCCAGACTCAAACCATCAGAACAAGGTGGACTCCAGGGTGTAACCCAGTAGAGTCTGATAGGATAGTATCCGGTTTGACCGTGATATCTGCACAATGTTCCATCCCTGCCATTAGGGACGAGAACAGTGCAAGTTAGATTTTTGATGATCCTGGAACTGAGTCATCCACCAATCTATTACGACTCATAGGCAACCTGGATACTCCCCCCACCTGCCTGTCCTTGCAAAGACATGCTGGACAGAGCAAGTTGGCTTTCCTAACCCCTTTCCTGATATGTAGCACAAGACCCCCCCCAATGTGATCCTGAGTATCTCCAGCTCCATAGTGTTTTAAGGTACCCAGTGCCCCACCTCCAGCTCCAAAGACAGTCTCCATTAATCCTCTCTTTCCTAAGGATGGGAAATAGTCAGAATACCCGGATTGAAAACCACCTGCCACCAGGTACACTTGTTTCTTTATAGAGCCTGCACACCTTATGGGGCACTGGTCTTCCTGTCATGCAGGACACGGACCACTAGTTAAGGTACGCAAGGAGTCTAGGACAGGAAGGAAACCTATGGGTATTAACTGAGGAGAATACAGCCTGCCCACACAACTCCATCCCTGTGCCTGGATTTCAGAGACCATGCCCAGGGTATATAATGCACCTCTACCTATGGTTAGGTCCACGGAACCCTCTGTTTCTTTGTCTTAAAGAATACTGATGTAACGTTAGTCATGGAACTAGAGGGTTCCATGGACCTAACCATAGGCAGAGGTGCATTATATACCCTGGGCATGGTCTCTGAAATCCAGGCACAGGGATGGAGTTGTGTGGGCAGGCTGTATTCTCCTCAGTTAATACCCAGGTGCTTCCTTCCCAGCAATGACCTCCCCATCCAGAACACAGAGTGCAATATCTTCCCAATATTTTTTGCTCACCACCATGTATTGACCTGGCCTATAAAGGACTGTCACGACTAATACTCACCGAGGCCAAGATGCCGAGAGCTGCTCGCCCTTACGACCACGCGCACCCGAACCCCCAAAGGTGATACAGGGGATCGGAGGCACGCGGAGGCACGGGCTTCCGGTAACTCCAGGATATCAGGAAGGCAGGCTAGAAGTCCGGGTAAGTATTGGAGAGCACCGGCAGGTGCCGCGCAGGACCGGGGAACTGAGAACAGGAAGTCCGTAAGGCAGGCAGAGGTCAGAACTGGGGTATCAGGCAGATCAGAGTCCGTAAAGCAGGCAGGGGTCAGAACCGGGGTATCAGGCAGATCAGAGTCCTTAAAGCAGGCAGGGGTCAGAACTGGGGAATCAGGCAGATAGAGTAATCCTTTAACAAGCAGAGGTCAGGGGTATCAGGCAGGCAGAGTAATCCTTTAACAAGCAGAGGTCAGGGATATCAGGCAGGCAGAGTAATCCTTTAACAAGCAGAGGTCAGGGGTATCCGGCAGGCAGAGTAATCCTTTAACAAGCAGAGGTCAGGGGTATCAGGCAGGCAGAGTAATCCTTTAACAAGCAGAGGTCAGGGGTATCAGGCAGGCAGAGTAATCCTTTTAACAAGCAGAGGTCAGTACAGGCAGACAGGAACAAGGAACTATCAAAGACTCAGGTACACAGGAGCAGCTGACGACAAACCAGCAACCCGACTGGGTGCTGGAGTCGTCTGAAATAGCCTCCCGGCGAGCGCGTCAGTGTGACGCGCTACCGGACACCTGCACGGGCGACGGCGCGCACACAGGGACCGCCATGCACCCGCTTGCGCCGCACCATCGGGCCGCGAACGGGTGTACATCTCAGCGCAAGCCCACTGCGCATGCGCCCCGCAGCCCGGTGGACGGAGGCGACCTGCGTCTCCTGACAGTGCCCCCCTCCTAAGGGCGGACACTGGACGCCCAGGCTGGACATCAACTCCTGATGGTCTAGATGAAAGGCTTGTATTAAACGAGGTGCATGTAGGTTCCTTGCGGGCTCCCAAGAATTGTCCTCAGGTGGGTATCCTTTCCACTGGATCAGATACTGTAATTGCCTGCCCCTCTTTCTACAACCAAGAATGGCCTCCACCTCGAACTCGTTCTCCCCGTCCACCCTGATTGGTGGAGGAGGGAACTCTCCTCTTTCTGGAAAAGAACTGGGCACCACAGGCTTCAGCAGGGATACATGGAAGACAGGGTGGATCCTGTACGTGTTTGGTAGTGCTAGCTCCATGGCCACAGGATTGATAATTCTTTTGATAGGGAAAGGACCAATGAACTTAGGTCCCAGTTTCCGAGATGGCACAGGTAGTTTAAGGTTAGTGGTGGATAACCAGACTTCTTCCCCTATATCAAACGTTGGATTCTCCTTCCTACCCCGGTCATACTTCTCCTTGTAGTCCCTTTGAGCTTTCTGTAACATGTTTTGGATCTTCTGGAAATTAGATTGTAAGGAGGTTATTCTTTCGTGTACTGCAGGGACTGCTATCTCAGCAATATCATTAGACAGAAACGTAGGGTGGAATCAGCAATTCGCCCAGAAAGGCGTTTGGTTAGTGGCTGCGTGAACGGAGTTATTATAAGCAAACTCTGCATACGGGAGAAGACTTGCCCAATCATCCTGGGATCCTGAGCAGAAGCAACGGAGGTATTGCTCCAAGGTTTGGTTCTTCCTCTCCGTTTGGCCGTTGCTCTGAGGATGGTAAGCTGATGAGAGGCAAACTTTGATATCCAGGGCTTTGCAGAGTTCTTTCCAGAATTTAGACGTAAATTGCACGCCCCTATCTGACACTATACTCCTTGGTACACCATGGAGCCTTATGATCTCTTTCAGGAAGGTATTGGCCGTCTCTACTGCAGAAGGAGTGCCCTCCATGGGCAAAAAATGAGCCATCTTGGAGAGACGGTCGACTACGACAAAAATAGTAGTAAAGCCTCCCGAGGCCGGCAAGTCCACAATGAAATCCATGGACACGTCGGTCCATGGTCGTTCTGGAATAGGCAGGGGTTTAAGCAGACCCCAGGACTTAGTGTTTTGGCCCTTGTTCCGTTGACACAGAGGACAGGAGGTCACATACTCCCTGCAATCCCGTCTCCACCCAGGCCACCAGAAGGAGCGAGAGATCAGCTCAGATGTTTTCCTAACTCTGAAGTGCCCAGCCAGTTTGTGGTCATGGCACATTTTGAGGGTTGCTGACCGTGTCTTCTGAGGTACGAAAATTTTCCCCCAGATCCAAAAAAAATCCCCATCTTTCTTCAAAGAATGTACCTCTAGTTCCGTACATGAATTGGATGAATCCTTAATGGATGACATTAAGTCCGCCTGCGCCAGCCCAAGGATTGTGCTCGGTTCTGAAGATTGGGGATCAGCCGAGAACATCCGAGAGAGGGCGTCTGCCTTCCCATTCTTTGTACCAGGTCTGTAGGAAATATGAAAATTGAAGCGAGAGAAGAAGAGAGCCCAACGGGCTTGTCTGGGTTTGAGTCGTTTTGCTGTTCGGAGATATTCAAGGTTCTTTTGATCTGTAAAGATCATCACTGGGTGGAGTGCCCCCTCAAGTAAATATCTCCATTCCTCCAGGGCGAATTTTATGGCCAGCAGCTCCCTGTCACCCACATCGTAGTTTAATTCCGCTGGGTTGAGTCTCCGGGATGCAAACGCAACTGGATGTAGGATGGCTTTAGGTCCCTGTCTTTGGGAAAGAATTGCTCCTGTTGCGATCTCCGATGCGTCCACCTCCAGTACAAATGGTTGAGAAGGATCAGGGTGTCGAAGAATGGGAGCGGAACTGAACAGGGTTTTTAATCTCAGGAAGGCTTCCTGTGCGGCTTGGGACCACCGGAATGCACCATGCTGGCGGGTTAGCTGGGTGATAGGTGTCACTATGGCAGAGAATCCAACAATACATTTCCGGTAGAAGTTGGCAAATCCTATAAATCGTTGGACTCCCTTTTTGTCAGATGGAGCTGGCCACTCCTGGATAGCCTGTATCTTTTGAGGATCCATTGCAACCCCATTTGCTGATATGATGAACCCCACGAATTGCACGACTGATTTCTCGAACTCGCTCTTCTCCATTTTTAAGTAGAGTTTGTGTTGCTTCAAAATGGTAAGAACTTTTCTGACGTGCCCCCTGTGAAGCTCAATCGTGGAGGAAAAAATTAGTATGTCGTCCAAATAGACCACAAGGAAATCATCCAGGTATTCTCGGAAAATATAATTTACTAAGTGCTGAAAGGTGGCTGGAGCATTACAAAGACCGAATGGCATCACCAAGTATTCGAAGTGCCCAAACCTGGACCTGAAGGCTGTCTTCCATTCATCCCCGGCCCTGATTCTGACAAGGTTATAGGCACCCCGGAGGTCTAATTTGGAAAAGACTCTAGCTGATCGGAACCATTGGAACAGTTCCAGAATGAGCGGCAGTGGGTACCTATTCTTGATGGTAATGTTATTAAGCTGCCGGTAATCCACACAGGGTCTAAGGGAGCCGTCTTTCTTCCCGACAAAGAATATACCCGCTCCGGCAGGTGAAGACGAAGGACGGATGAACCCCTTCTTCAAGTTTTCGTCGATATATTGTTTGAGAGCCTCCAGCTCCGTCTCTGAGAGGGGGAATATACGACCAAACGGGATCTCTGACCCTGGCAGCAAGTCAATTGGGCAGTCATAAGGTCGATGAGGTGGTAGGCGATCAGCCATTTGTTTGCTGAAGACCTCCTGGAACTCAAGATATTCCTGGGGAACATGTTGGAGGTTGACTGGAGGAGCAGTAACCGTGGCACAGATTTTTGGCACTGAAGGAAGACAATGTTGAGAACAGTATGGAGAGGAGAACGAAACCGCCTTAGTACTCCATTGGATCTGAGGATCGTGGGCCTGTAGCCAGGCCTAGAATGACTGGAAACATGGGAGAGTGAATGAGGTCTAGGCGTAGGAGCTCTTGATGCCCGGAGTCGGTAGTTACTAGAATGGGTTGGGTCTCCTGGGTGATTGGACCTGAACTGGGGAGAGACCCATCAGCCAAGTGAACTCGTAGATGTTGAGCTTTGGTTTGCAAGGGTTAATGCAGGTTACGGGCCAAGGAAGCATCCATAAAGCAGCTACATGCACCCGAATCAATGATTGCTGGCAGGCGGGACTCCCCTTCCGGTAGCTGTAGAGAAACAAACAACATTACGAAAGATTTAGGAGCATTGTTGTCTTGGCAATTCATTGATTTTGGCTGAAAGAACTTACTGGGCCTTATCGGGCAGTTGCGCAGGAAGTGTCCGCCCCCCCGCAATAGAGACATAAGTTGGACTGCCGTCTGCGTTGCCTTTCTTCTGAGGTCAGTGGAGCCCGTACCAGGCCAAGCTGCATGGGTTCGGCATCGGGAAGTGTAGAAGAACCAGCTGCTATAGGAGAAGGTGTTTGCACAGGTAGGGGTCTCGACGGCGTCCACGCAGGGCGTGGTTTTTGGAACCGTTCTGAACGACGTTCCCGCAAACGTCTATCCAGCTTTGTGGCTGCCTGGATTAATTCCTCCAAAGATGCGGGAGTCTCCATCCTGGCTAGCTCATCCTTGAGGAGTTTGGACAGGCCTTGACAATACTGATAGCGCAGGGCCGGCTCGTTCCAGTTTGTATCGGCCGCCCATTTACGGAATTCCACCGTATAATCTTCAATTGGTCTCCTTCCTTGGGACAGGTGGTGCAGGATGGCTTTGGCTGTAGCCATACGCTGCGGGTCATCATAAAGCTGGGACATACTCTCGAAGAAAGTATCGATTGTATTGAGCACCTGACTTCCCTGTTCCATCAAGCCGTGGGCCCAGGCCTGAGGTTCTTCAGACAGCAGGGAGATCGCAAATCCCACCTTAACCACTTCTGATGCGAAGGTTCGGGGCTGGAGGACGAAATAGAGAGAACATGCATTCTTAAAAGCCCTAAATTTCTTACGGTCCCCTGAGAACCGTTCGGGTGTAGGGACCCTAGGTTCCGGAAGTGCCATGACAACTGTGGGACTGGCGGTAGCCTGGTGCAGCGGGCCTTCACTGCTGGGTGCGGGAGCTGCGGCGGCAGAAGGGAGTGGCCCCGTCAGCTGTTGGAGGCGGCTGTCAATTTGAGTATATCCTTCCTGTAGTTTTTGCACCGAGTCGGCCAGGGTGGAAACCTGCTGGCACAGGATCTCCAAGGGGGAGCGCGCTCTGTCGGCCTCGGACATCTGGCTTGTTTGTACTGTCACGACTAATACTCACCGAGGCCAAGATGCCGAGAGCAGCTCGCCCTTACGACCACGCGCACCCGAACCCCCGAAGGTGATACAGGGGATCGGAGGCACGCGGAGGCACGGGCTTCCGGTAACTGCAGGATATCAGGAAGGCAGGCTAGAAGTCCGGGTAAGTATTGGAGAGCACCGGCGGGTGCCGTGCAGGACCGGGGAACTGGGAACAGGAAGTCCGTAAGGCAGGCAGAGGTCAGAACTGGGGTATCAGGCAGATCAGAGTCCGTAAAGCAGGCAGGGGTCAGAACCGGGGTATCAGGCAGATCAGAGTCCGTAAAGCAGGCAGGGGTCAGAACCGGGGAATCAGGCAGATGGAGTAATCATTTAACAAGCAGAGGTCAGGGGTATCAGGCAGGCAGAGTAATCCTTTAACAAGCAGAGGTCAGGGGTATCAGGCAGGCAGAGTAATCCTTTAACAAGCAGAGGTCAGGGGTATCAGGCAGGCAGAGTAATCCTTTAACAAGCAGAGGTAAGGGGTATCAGGCAGGCAGAGTAATCCTTTAACAAGCAGAGGTCAGGGGTATCAGGCAGGCAGAGTAATCCTTTTAACAAGCAGAGGTCAGTACAGGAAGACAGGAACAAGGAATTATCAAAGACTCAGGTACACAGGAGCAGCTGACGACAAACCAGCAACCCGACTGGGTGCTGGAGTCGTCTGAAATAGCCTCTCGGCGAGCGCGTCAGCGTGACGCACTACCGGACACCTGCACGGGCGACGGCGCGCACACGGGGACCGCCGTGCACCCGCGCGCGCCGCACCATCGGGCCGCGAACGGGTGTACGTCTCAGCGCAAGCCCACTGCGCATGCGCCCCGCAGCCCGGCGGAAGGAGGCGACCTGCGTCTCCTGACAAGGACATCATGGTCATGCTTCCAACAGAGGGAAGTATCAACCTGCCTCCAGCTTCCATCTTCTCTGATCCCATGTGGGTAATTTAGCCTCAAATGCAACAAGATAGAATCCTCAGTCAGTAAGCCCATTGATGCCACCAAATATACAGACTGAGTCTGCACTTCTGTATATGGGATCATGCAGCATAACACCTTTCACAATCCAAACTAGTGCAGCCCATCCAGGCATTCGACCACCACTTTGGATTAGTGTAAGCAACGTGTTTTGGCAAAGTCTTACTGAGCGGTAATGCTAACTCATCAGACCACTGCCCCTCATACAGAGACTGTACAATCAGCTTAATGCTGGTTGATAATTCCCCCTGCCGCTGCGTGCACGCCAGAGCCAATGACAGATTTCTGTCCTATTCCATCACACTCTCTACCAACCTCTCAACACGGTTGAGAAAATCTGGAGCCACTTTACCCTGGGTATTTATGTGACTTTGTTGATTGTTATCCCGGATGTCACCAATCTCTCTGAGTAACCAAGCCCCGCTTACTGTCTGAAGCTATGGCTGCGAGTTTGTTCCTCAGGAGACCGATGTCCACTCCATTAACAACACCCATCCCAGCTCCTATTCCCCCAATATAGTGCTGAATACATCCCTCCTCTTCTGGTTACTCCTCAGACTTACGTGTCCTGCATGAACCTCATTCTGTGTCTGCACATTTCTGGGAGTAAGTCACTGGTACAATGACCATACTTGATTCAGTGTATACTCAGCACATAGGGTAATAGGTTTCTAGCAACCACTGTGAGATGTTGCAGCGCCATGTGGTGAAGGCATACTGTACCCTGGTAGCCAGCATTTGTTCCCTTTATCTAACGGAGCATGCTCCTATGTGTATTCACTGGCATTACCTGTGCAGGGTTTCAACCTCTCAGGTGAGACATCAACCAGGCGCATCTCCCCCATGTCCAGTAACCAAGAGCTTCTCTGTAGGACTGATAAGACTGAAATACCACCCCCACAAGGAAGTTTTCACTCTGTTGTTGTGTCACCTGGCCCCATCTAGTCTGGTGAACTGACACCTTATTATGTATAGGTGCCCGTCCCCTGGGTACCTGCACCATATTACTTCCGTTCCATGTCAATACATGTCTTTATATCGGAAGTGAGGGCCCTTGGAAACGCCAAGAGCCGGGAACATCCCCTTCAATCTTCCTGCACAACTCTTCTCCCTTGCAGCACTGGATCACTGAACAGTAGCGGGTACATGAGCGACCGCTCTGCCTTGAAACACACAGATATTAGTGACAGATACGCCACAGACACATTAGACAATTGGTAACACATAGCCACTTAAAACCAGTGTCACTGGGCAGTAAGCAGGTTTCAAATACACTTGGGGGGACACAGATTGCTAGGGACATTAACATACCTTAGCCTAAGGCAACGAGCCACTCTTGAAAAGAAAGCACTGGCTGGGTGTGTGACCAATTACAATAACTGCAGAGGGGGTTAAGCAGTCTTAAACAAATCTACACAAAAGTCAGCATAGCCACTGATTTTCTAGAGTTGGATCAGAACATACAACACACACTTAGGTAGTCAAAAACACAGCCGAATGGGGGGGCGTGGCCAGCAGCCGAGGTGAATGGCCACAGTGTGAGAGAGCTCTGTCATCCACGGGCACACCGGAGCTCATAGAGCAACTCCAGAGCCTCTAAAAGCGTCGATTTTCATCCCTATCAGGTCGGGCACATCCTGGGAACATGTCCAGGAAAAGAAAAGACACCGGGAAGATCAGCAGAATGACGGACTTTTACATGCTTCCCCGCAGCACACAGGACCAAGATGGCGCCGGTAAGCATAACGGCGGAGAGCGTGGCAGGCTCTCTAGCTACAACAACAGCAACACACAGCGCTCCATACCCCATCCTCACAAGCGGCAAAGGGGAAATATACTAACTCCCAGACATCTTCCTCATCTTCTAGCCCAGTCAAGGCAAAACAACAACACCTGCAGGGAAATAACATGGCTGAGGAAGAAACAGACATATCTCTTAATGACACTAGGGAGCTCCAGGACTCCATCTTGGAATTTCCTACTAAAAACCAGCCGGTCATTGACACGACATTAAAGGACATGTTAGTGTCCCTCCGTAGCACCCTTCATGCGGACATATTAACCCTTACCAGTCATTTTAAAACCGAAATGAAAGATGTAAACAATAGGGTTACCCATATAGAACACAAAATGGGAGAATTTACGGGTGCCATAAACAAAGTGATTGACGCTCATAATGAGGAAGATGACGAAATACACCAACTAAAGTCCAAAATGGCCGACCTCGAAGATCGTTCGAGAAGAAACAACATCAAAATCAGGGGGATACCTGAATCGGTAAAGCCACCAGACCTAAACGCTTACTTCCAGACTATCCTACAAGAAATGCTTCCTGACGCTTCAGTGACAGATCTCTCTATAGATAGGATCCATAGACTGCCGAAACCTAAGCATCTACCTGATCATCTGCCAAGAGACACAATTGCAAGGATTCACTTTTATCAAACTAAAGAGAAATTTCTTCAATGCATGAGAAATCCTGACAACGCACTACCATGTATCCAAGGCCTCTCCTTCTTTACTGATTTATCAGCATACACAATGCAAAGAAGGAAGAATTTGGCCACTATTACCATTGAGAAACCACCACATCGCCTACAGATGGGCCTATCCAGCAAAACTGCTAATTACAAAAGATGGGAAAACATTCCCTGTCCAGTCAGTGGAAGATGGTATATGGTTACTGAAGGATTGGGACATTCTAGACAAAACAGAGGATCCACCATTAAGTGCCTCATCACCCCGTCCACATTCTCCCGCCTGGCCACAAGAGGCAATTGAATGAGGCTCAAGCTACACGTAAACACCTATATACAAAGTTGTGCTCCAGTGCACCCGTGGAACCTTATTTGGTTCTCTCTTCGCTCCTGAGAAGTTACGGGATAATATTCCAACAGATTCAGTTGAATCGTTACAGTTTTTATTATTAACTTTTCTTTTTCGCTACTTTTTAATTGGAGATTTTTCATTTTTGCTGTATTATTCTCTGATAAAATACCTTAACAGCTCCACAACACCTGGACTCTGGTTCACTGTTAGAATAATTCTTTACAAAAAATCTTACTTCAGTATACATTTCAACAGGGCTAATAACCCAAGAAGCTTTCCCATACCCACTCATCAAGATTAACATCATGGGGTTTAAAATTTTCTTGTTTAATGTTCGCGGACTGAACAGCCCACAAAAAAGGTCAATGCTTTGGAAAGAAGCTCGACTCTTGCAAAGTGACATTCTTTGTCTTCAAGAGACTCATTTTTCAGCATCCAAACCTCCGAAATTTTCCCATCAGAACTTTCCTACTATTATTTGCTCCAATGCTCCAAAGAAGAAAAGGGGGGTTGCTATTCTCATCAAAGACACTATATCCTTTCGTCAGATCTACAAGGATGTAGATGACATGGGTAGATTTATTATACTGGTTGGTGAGGTAAACAACACAGTATACACTATAGTAAATGTCTACTTACCTAATGTGAAACAAATCTCTTTTTTAAACAGAATTTGGAAACGAGTACGTGCAGTGCAAAAGGGGTACACCATAATTTGTGGAGATTTCAATGCTATACCAAACAAAACTTTAGAGGTCTCGGCCAAGACCCCAAAAAGTCGGGAAAGAGTGACCCTTTTGCGCTTCATGGCCTCAGAAAGTTTACACGACGTGTGGAGATGTCAACACTCGACAGAGCGGGATTATTCTTACTTCTCGAGTGTGCATCGCACATATTCAAGAATTGATTTCTTTCTGGTGGATAAATTTCTGTTACAAAATATTAGTATGTCCAATGTACACAATATTACATGGTCAGACCATGCTCCGGTCTCCATAACGGTGGAGGGATCTCGCACTGAGACAAGAGCAAACAGATGGAAAAACGATACATTTCTCTTTTCACATCCAGAATACAAGCATACAATTAACAAAGAACTACATGAGTTTTTCAGTAACAATGCCGGATCAGTGCCAGATCCCTTTACAATCTGGAATTGTCATAAAGCTTACATAAGGGGTATCCTCATAAAAATGAGCAGTTTAGCTAAAAAACAAAGAAACAAAAAATTGAATGACCTACTCCTTCGAATAAAAACTCAGACATGATCTTAGACTGATACTTATCTCCCAACACAAACATACGGCTCAAAAATGGAAAGCACATTACTACAGTCAGGGCAACAAGGCAGGTAAATTACTAGCAAAGTAAAGGAAAAAACCATCAAACAAAAAATTCCTTTTATCTTTCACCCAAGTACAGGCATGAGACTATCCAACCCAAAAGATATTGCTAATGCTTTTAGGGATTACTATAATAATCTCTACAATCTAAAAGACGATTCTACAACCTACCAACCGTCCCCTGAGATGATCCAGACTTTTTTGGACTCTTTCTCAATGCCTAAATTGAATCTAGACCAATTAAAATCTCTTAATGCACCAATCTCTATATCTGAACTAAATAAAACAATTCTATCCCTCCCCAACAACAAATCCCCAGGCCCAGATGGTTTTTCATCAGAATACTACCGGACATTTCACTCCATACTAGGCCCACACTTATTAAATATATATGCATCAGCCATATCCACATCTTCATTCCCTTCAGAAATGTTAGCCGCCACAATTGTGACTTTACCCAAACCTGGGAAATCTCCTGACACTCCACAAAACTTCAGGCCTATATCCCTATTAAATGTAGACCTGAAGATTTACGCAAAGATTCTAGCCCACAGAATAGCACAATTCTTGCCTACCTTAGTTAAACATGACCAAGTTGGGTTTATCCCAGGCCGCCAAGCACCTGATGCAACACGAAGAATTATTAACCTACTTCACGCAGCAGAGTCCTCGGGCACACCTTCTCTGCTTCTATCATTAGATGCAGAGAAGGCCTTTGATAGGATCCACTGGGGATATCTAAAACTTGTTTTGGACAAGTTTGGCATCTTGGGGGAAATAAATTCAGCCATTCTAGCACTATATACTAACCCCTCTGTGATGGTATATACAGAAGGAATGTTCTCAGATAGTTTCAATATTACCAATGGGACAAGACAAGGCTGCCCTCTATCCCCCCTCATTTTTGCTTTATTAATGGAACCCCTGGCCGAAAAAAATTAGATCACACCCAGAAATTTCAGGTATCACAATCTCCAAAGAGGCACACACCATCTCCCTTTTCGCAGATGATGTGATTCTATCTCTTTCCAATCCCAACACCTCCTTACAAACAGTACACAATATTTTGAACCATTTTAATCAAATTTCATACTACAAAGTTAACGCTTCCAAATCTAACCTACTTGTCATGAACATAGAAGAAAAACTCTGTAATTCCCTATCATCACGCTTTCCGTATCCATGGGCGGACAAACCTATCCAATACCTAGGGATCCAATTGACGACACCAAGTAGCAATTTATTTAAAGTGAACCTGGTTCCATTCATTTCCTCCATCCAACCAGAACTAAATAGATTAAAGTCCTTTTGTCTGTCTTGGATGGGAAGACTGGCGGCTTACAAAATGCTTATTCTACCAAGAATACTATATTATTTCAGAGCTCTTCCAATCTCTATTCCAGCAAAATTTTTTACAACAGCCCAGTCGCAACTACATAAATTTGTATGGGCAGACAAAAAACCGAGATGCTCGCAGTCTTCTCTTTCGAGACATAGAAAGGCAGGTGGAATGGGACTTCCAATTTTAAGAGACTACTTCGCTGCTAGTATACTAGATCAAACGAAATATTGGTTCCAAACACATTCCTCTAAACATTGGGCCACTATAGAACAAGCCTGGTCGAATCCTAATTCCCTGAGATCCACACTACTAGCATACTCTTTTTCAAATACTCACCTCAAATCTAATCATCCCACCATACAACTAGTGCTAAATAAATGGAAGAAATTTTGCTCTGAAATGAGACACAACACAGACCTCACGGAAATTCCCACCCCACTTAATTCAATATGCACACATATTAAAGATCTAAAAACATCACAATGGGAACATAAATAACCCTAATCTCGGATATGTTTGACCGAGAAAAAATCATCCCCTTCAACACACTAGCCCAAAAATACTCTCTTCCTACCTCTGACTACTACATGTACATAAGAATCACAACATTCTTAAAATCCCACCAGATGCATCCTATTAGAATTCCACATAAGGCATGGGTATATTGGAATGACAAATCTACCTCAAGGAAAGGAATTTCCTTATTCTACACCTTAATACAACAAAAAGATTCATACATTAAATTGCCAGCACACCAAAAATGGGAGTCAGAATTCTCTACGACATTTTCAGAAAAACAATGGCTAGATGCTATTAAATCCAACAACTGTTTCACGAGATCTACAGCACACTGGGAGACAGCCCAAAAACTACTAGTTAGATGGTACTATACCCCCTATCTAACTGCAAAATTCTCCAATAATAGCTCTAATGAATGTTGGCGAGGGTGCGGTAAGGTAGGCACCCTTCTTCACATGATATGGGAGTGCCCCAACCTATGGAGTTTTTGGAGAGCAATTTTTAGATTAATATAAAAAATTACAGGTTTTATAAGGAAAGGTGAAGCAGAATTAGCCATCTTAAGCATAAACATAGACCAATACCCTCCTGCTCTCAGACCAATGGTGATACAAATACTGATGGCAGCCAGATTGACAATCACTAGCAAATGGAAATCCAGCAGCTCACCAAATATTAGTGATGTCATTAGGAAAATTGCTTTCAAATACGAACAGATTATGGCAAATATACAGGGAAACACACTCCGTCTATATAAACAATGGGATCCTTGGATTCGTTTCAGGAAAATTACATAGAAACTGTCTATATACACTCCCTTTCCCCTAGCTCTTTTTCTCTAATATGCAATAGGGAGCCAGAGTCCCTACCTCCATTATTAATATTGTTTTCTTTTCTGTTACCTTTTTTTTTTTCTTCTTTCTATATATAGTTTGAGATAAATATTCTCCAATTCATTACATTGATTGTCAATATGGTTGTTTGATTGTAATCAATCTACGATTGGTTAGATATAAGCTGCGTTTTTTATTCAAAAGCTTATGGAGATATGCTATTAACCTTGTAAAATTGTTATACCATTTCTGAAAATACCTTGCATGGTATAATATTGTGAATTATTTTCTTGGAAAACCTTTAATAAAAAAGATATAAAAAAAAAAAAAAAACACAGCCGAATGGGCTGACAAATAGAAGCATCAACTAGATAATGGTGCTGAATCCAGGAAAAATAAAAAAAAATGTCTATGGAGGCTGTGATATTCTTTGTTCTAAAAGCCATGAAACCCAATTATCGAATCTGAGGGATAAAACACCAATAAAATTTAGTAATAAACATTCCATTTTTCGCCTAGAAACAACGAATCAATGGTTGTATACCTGTAACAAGACATTAGCATATGAAACACAAATATACATTACATAAACAGTGCACTTTTTTTTTTAAATACCAAAAAATTGTTGAGCTCAACTTATCATTAATATGTATTACTTAATACACATTAATACCATGTGGATTTTTTGTTTTATGGTATACCAATAATTCCCCCCAAAAAAATGTATTCACCATGGTGGAAAAAAAAATTAGTAATTCGTAATAAACCTTTTAGCAGTACCATTTATCAACTGATCATAATACCTCACCACTAAGAACCTCTCCAGTACTATTTTCCTGGAAAACAAACCCATTTTAGTAAATGTATCTTTCAATTTACTAGTACAGATAATTATCTTGGCTCAGGTCATTTGCATGTCAATACAGTTCACTGTACATTTTCACAAACCTTGCAAGAAAGAAGAGGGGTCATTTGGGTGGGCTGTCACAGCAGCTGAGACAACAGACCTCAAAGTTAGACAACACAACATATATTCCATATTCCACACACACACTCACACAATTAGCTAGGTTAAAGACGACCTCACACATCACACATATCAGCATGTTTTCTATAATAACCTGTACTTCTTCTTAAACCTATAACATCTGTTTGGTAAGGCTGAAATTCTTTCAGAGATCCATCCCATTTCGTTAGCCTCTTCTCAGCCTGTATGAACGCATTCTCAGGAGTTTGGAATGGGACCCCTGACCCAGGTGGTCCATACTTCTTACACCTAGGCCATGTGGCGAAGTGTGCCGAGTACACTTCAAAATCACGTCTTGTGGTCCTATACGGATTATGTTTACCGACTTTTTGACTGGAACTGGATAAACAGAATCTCGCAATGTGGCCAAATAAACCACATAAGTGACATTTTATCTTATTTAAAGTGGTACAACATCTCTTAACAAAAGGCTTTGTTTTAGACGACTGTGGGATGGCCTTTTCTGGGTTAGTAGTTTTTACCAGCGGCTTACAAACGATAGGGGCAATTTTTAAAGAGCTCTTACCTTCCTGGGATTTATTCTTATTGGTACATGCCTTAGGTGTGGAGGATGTCCCTCCGAATTCAGACCTACCCAAATCAGTTACCCTGTTATCTTCTCTATCTGAAAACTGATCCAACGGCTCCTGGCAGCTGACAGATAATGGTTTTCAGTTCACCTTCTGCATCCTTCAGTCTTTTTCCCAACTGATGAACGTCTTCCTGTAATCTTTGGTTTTCTAGTACTAATTGCTGGTGGATAGCCTCAGAATTTAACATAGAAGCTTCTAAAGTACGGATGATACCTTTGGTTATTTCTAGCGCTTCTTTTAGGGATGTGTTTTGCACTTTCAAATGTTCATACTGTTTCGCTAACCACCTGGCCGCAAAGATTAGCGACGGTTTTCCCGTGCGCTTACTACAGCTTCTTTCAGTGAAATTTAATTTCACATCCTCTCCCGTCAGCGGGACAGAAAGTCTCCCTTCTGCCTGGAGGCCTTCCTCCCTTAATGCCAGCATGGCCATTTCGTCTCCATGTCCTATTACTCTGCCTTCCTGTTCCTGTACCTCCTAATCCCCCTGTAATCCACATTTTACTGAGGTATCAGACTGGTGTTGTGGCTCTCCCTTTTTGTCCACCACTGAAAGGTGACAATTCATGTCAGCCCATGAGCACTCAGCTGACAAGGACTGGGCAACTGCATAAAGCCCAAGTACTGACAACTACTCCTTGTCTCCCTGAAACTCACTGTCACCACTTGTTGGGGGTTGTGATGGTTACATTCAAGCATTGTTTGGAATGATTTCTCCTTAAATCCCATAGTAATAACATTCATTTCCTCTGTTTTATTCGCTGACTCCAGCATCCATATAAATAAAGTATCTTTTTCATATGGCCGTGTCATCTTTCTGTGGTGAGCACGGTACAAATCTTCCCAAGCTTTTGGCTTAAAAGTACCTCTTTTAGAATACTTTTTCCCAGTCCAGTGATCTCAATATTGAATATATTTTACAACCCAAGGTCCATATTTATCTATCATCTCTTCCCTTGGGGTCATTTGATAGGGTTTACCCCATTCAGACCCCCTCTTTGAAGTGATTCGATTACCCATCCTTTACGGACTCCGGACCTTGAACTGATTCCCCAACCTTTTTACAGGTTGCCTTTACTCCAGAGGTAGCTACTTTCTGTCCAAGAATTGCGGTGACAGGTCTCGCCCCTGTCAATGTTGCTGCTTTTTTTTCACTACTTGCCAGAACAATATTTTCCCTGTCCTGGCTACAGTCCTTCAAAAAATTAGTCTGGAGATTTCCCAAACTAAATAATAGTTTAATCCCCCTTGTGGACTTTTCTGAAGTACTCTAAAAGAAATGCTTAACGAACGGCTATTACTAATGACTAGCACAAACTTGGATAATCAGGACCCTATGCATGCTTGTAGTACAGGAGGCAGTTAACTGATGCACACCTAATTGCAATATGATTTGTATCTATTACATTATAGCCACTGTTCCCAGGTTTACTTACAAAGCTTACAATCCCCAGTTAGTAATTGCAAAGAAGAAAGATTCATACCTAAGATCATTCAGTGTGATTTAGTCTCCGTTTCCACTGATGCAATTTGTCATGCGACTTTGGACACAAAGTCGCATGACAAGTTGCAGCCCATTGATTTCGAAAGCTCCCGTTCCAATCCATGTGACTCAAAGCTTCAGCAACTCTGAAAGGGTACCTGCACCACTCTGATGCGACTCTGGATCAAAGTCGCATTCAAGTGGAAGCAAATGCCCACCGGTGCGTTTCAATCACAATGATTGGCCTAATCTCATTCAAAGGGTCAACTGAAATTGCTTTCTGGCAGAAAGGCCCAGATCCTAATTCTTTTCACTGCCTTCAAGCATTCAGAGCCCCTCATCATTCACGCAGACACCCTCCTGCAGTTTTGACCTAACTGAGCAGGATGTCTTCTCATACACTCTCAGTACAATTTAATTTCACTTATACTGTTCCTATCAGTCTCATCAAAGTATTAGTACAGACAAAAGTTATGTATATATAAACAATGTTCAAAGAAGCTTGCTAGTTTGGGTATTCAGACAGGGGAGACAGACATACAAACAAGGACATAAAAATGCTTACCTTTTTTTAGACTTGTCCTCCACCCTCAAAATCACAAATCACTCAAACGTGAAGCTTCCTCACACGAAGGGCACCATATGTTTTGGAAATGTTTATATCTCACTTAAATGATTAACAGTACAAATATAAGTGATTAAACCTTTGTCTATATAAGCATAAAAACGAACGATAACAGGGCAAAAAGATAAGCAATTACATTTATTTACACTGAGAAGAAAGTTAGAATAATTAGAATGTATCATATATCTCCAGTGATGCCACAAGTACAGTGTTGCTTTAGGAGGCAAAGATAATCTAGGCCGAACTCAGAAATGGTTACAATGGACATATACAGGCTATACAATATTCTAAGTGGTGACAGTGATTTTCAGGGGGACAAGGAGCAGTTGTCAGGACTTGGGCCTTATGCAGTTGCCCATCCCTTGTCAGCTGAGTGCTCATGGGCTGACATGAGTTGTTAGCTTTCAGTGGTGGACAAAAAGGGAGAGCCACAACACAAGTCTGTTCCCTCAGTAAAATGTGGATTACAGGGGGATTGGGAGGTACAGGAAGAGGAAGGCAGATTAACAGGACATGGAGACGAAATGGCCATGCTGGCATTAAGGGAGGAAGGCCTCCAGGCAGAAGGGACACTTTCTGTCCCGCTGACGGGAGAGGATATGAAATTAAATTTCACTGAAAGAAGCTGTAGTAAGCGCATGGGAAAACCGCAGCTAATCTTGTGGCCAGGTGGTTAGCGAAACAGTATGAACATTTGAAAGTGCAAAACACATCCCTAAAAGAAGCGCTAGAAATAACCAAAGGTACCATCCGTACTTTAGAAGCTTCTATGTTAAATTCTGAGGCTATCCACCAGCAATTAGTACTAGAAAACCAAAGATTACAGGAAGACGTTCATCAGTTGGGAAAAAGACTGAAGGATGCAGAAGGTGGAGTGAAACCATTATCTGTCAGCTGCCAGGAGCCGTTGGATCAGTTTTCAGATAGAGAAGATAACAGGGTAACTGATTTGGGTAGGTCTGAATTCAGAGGGACGTCCCCCACACCTAAGGTATGTACCAACAAGAATAAATTCCAGGAAGGTAAGAGCTCTTTAAAAATTGCCCCTATCTTTTGTAAGCCGCTGGTAAAAACTACTAATCCAGAAAAGGCCATCCCACAGTCATCTAAAACAAAGCCTTTTGTTAAGAGATGTTTTACCACTTTAAATAAGATAAAATGTCACTTATGTGGTTTATTTGGCCACATTGCGAGATTCTGTTTATCCCGTTCCAGTCAAAAAGTCGGTAAACATAATCCGTATAGGACCACAAGACGTGATTTTGAAGTGTACTCGGCACACTTCGCCACATGGCCTAGGTGTAAGAAGTATGGACCACCTGGGTCAGGGGTCCCATTCCAAACTCCTGAGAATGCGTTCATACAGGCTGAGAAGGGGCTAATGAAATGGGATGGATCTCTGAAAGAATTTCAACCTTTCCAAACAGATGTTAAGGGTTTAAGAAGAAGTACAGGTTATTATAGAAAACATGCTGATATGTGTGATGTGTGAGGTCGTCTTTAACCTAGCTAATTGTGTGAGTGTGTGTGTGGAATATGGAATATATGTTATGTTGTCTAACTTTGAGGTCTGTTGTCTCAGCTGCTGTGACAGCCCACCCATGACCCCTCTTCTTTCTCACCAGGTCTGTGAAAATGTACAGCGAACTGTATTGACATGCAAATGACCTGAGCCAAGATAATTATCTGTACTAGTGAATTGAAAGATACATTTACTAAAATGGGTTTGTTTTCCAGGAAAACAGTACTGGGGAGGTTCTTTGTGGTGAGGTATTATGATCTATTGATAAATGGTACTGCTAAAAGGTTTATTACGAATTACTAATTTTTTTTTCCACCATGGTGAATACATTTTTTTGGGGGGAATTATTGGTATACCATAAAACAAAAAATCCACATGGTATTAATGTGTATTAAAGCGGTTGTAAAGGTAATTTTTTTTTAAAAAAAAAATAACAAACATATCATACTTACCTTCACTGTGCAGCTCATTCTGCACAGAGTGGCCCCGAACCTAGTCTTCTGGGGTCCCTCGGCGGCTGTTTCAGCTCCTCCCCGCAAGCATTCACCACCTTAATGCGAGCTCCTTCGCATGGTGGTGAGTGCTTGCGGGCGCGCTCCCGTGATACAGCCGGCGGCTATAGCCGCTCGCTGTATCACTCGGCCCCGCCCCCCGGCGCGCCGCGTCATCGGATGTGATTGACAGCAGCGCGAGCCAATGGCTGCGCTGCTTTCAATCCATCCACTGCAGCCAATCAGCGACCAGGCTGAGCTGCAGCGAAGATGACAAGAACGTGCAGCGAAGATTCGAGGCGTCAGGTAAGTAAAACGGGGGGGCTGGGGGCGGCGGTACTGTCAAAAGTTTTTTCACCTTAATGCATAGAATGCATTAAGGTGAAAAAATGTTTACCTTTACAACCCCTTTAAGTAATGCATATTAATGATAAGTTGAGCTCAACAATTTTTTGGTATTTAAAAAAAAAGTGCACTGTTTATGTAATGTATATGTGTGTTTCATATGCTAATGTATTGTTACAGGTATATAATCATTGATTCGTTGTTTCTAGGCGAAAAATTGAATGTTTATTACTAAATTTTATTGGTGTTTTATCCCTCAGATTCGATAATTGGGTTTCATGGCTTTCAGAACAAAGAATATCACAGACTCCATAGACAATTTTTTAATTTTTCCTGGTTTCAGCACCATTAGCTAGTTGATGCTTCTATTTGTCAGCCCATTCGGCTGTGTTTTTGACTACCTAAGTGTGTGTTGTATCTTCTGATCCAATTCTAGAAAATCATGGCTATGCTGACTTTTGTGTAGATTTGTTTAAGACTGCTTAACCCCCCCCTGCAGTTATTGTAATTAGTTACACACCCAGCCAGTGCTTTCTTTTCAAGAGTGGCTCGTTGCCTTAGGCTAAAGTATGTTAATGTCCCTAGCAATCTGTGTGTCCCCAAGTGTATTTGAAACCTGCTTACTTCCCAGTGACACTGTGTTTGGTAGCAGCAGTTCCTCGAGCTGGATACACATTATGCAATTTTTGTTCTCCAATTTCCTTTAGATTTACCTGCAGAGTTTTGGGTAAGTCTGGAGAAGGAAGATTGAAGGGGGTGTTCCCAGCTCTTGGCTGTTCCAAGGGCCCTCACTTCCGATATAAAGTTGAAAGACATGTATTGACATAATGGAAGTAATATGGTGCAGGTACCCAGGGGACGGGCACTTATACATAATAAGATGTCGGTTCGCCAGACTAGAGGGGGCCAGGTGACACATCAACAGGGTGAAAACTTCCTTGTGGAGGTGGTATTTCCGTCTTATCAGTCCTACAGAGAAGCTCTTGGTTACTGGACATGGGGGAGATGCACCTGGTTGATGTCTCACCTGAGAGGTTGAAACCCTGCACAGGTAATGCCAGTGAATACACATAAGAGCATGCTCCGTTAGATAAAGGGAACAAACGCTGGCTACCAGGGTACAGTATGCCTTCACCACATGGCGCTGCAACATCTCACAGTAGTTGCTAGAAACCTATTACCCTATATGTGCTGAGTATACACTGAATCAAGTACGGTCATTGTACCAGTGACTTACTCCCAGAAATGTGCAGACACAGAATGAGGTTCATGCAGGACACGTATGTTTGAGGAGTAACCGGAAGAGGAGGGATGTATTCAGCACTATATTGGGGGAATAGGAGCTGGGATGGGTGTTGTCAATGGAGTGGACATCGGTCTCCTGAGGAACAAACTCGCAGCCATAGCTTCAGACAGTAAGCGGGGCTTGGTTACTCAGAGAGATTGGTGGCATCTGTGATAACAATCAACAAAGTCACATAAATACCCAAGGTAAAGTGGCTCCAGATTCTCTCAACCATGTTGAGAGGTTGGTAGAGAGTGTGATGGAATAGGACAGAAATCTGTCATTGGCTCTGGCGTGCACGCAGCGGCAGGGGGAATTATCAACCAGCATTAAGCTGATTTTACAGTCTCTGTATGAGGGGCAGTGGCCTGATGAGTTAGCATCACCGCTCAGTAAGACTTTGCCAAAACACGTTGCTTACACTAATCCAAAGTGGTGGTCGAATGCCTGGATGGGCTGTACTAGTTTGGATTGTGAAAGGTGTTATGCTGTTATGATCCCATATACAGAAGTGCAGACTCGGTCTGTATATTTCGTGGCATCAATGGGCTTACTGACTGAGGATTCTATCTTGTTGCATTTGAGGCTAAATTACCCACAGGAGATCAGAGAAGATGGAAGCTGGAGGCAGGTTGATACTTCCCTTTGTCGGAAGCATGACCATGATGTCCTTTATAGGCCAGGTCAATACATGGTGGTCAGCGAAAAATGTTGGGAAGATATTGCACTCTGTGTTCTGGATGGGGAGGTCATTGCTGGGAAGGAAGCACCTGGGTATTATTTGGGACATAGATGAGTTTGTTTCTTTGTCTTAAAGAATACCGATGTAATGTTAGTCATGGAACTAGAGGGTTCCCCGTTGACATAACCATAGATAGAGGTGCATTATATACCCTGGGCATGGTCTCTGAAATCCAGGCACAGGGATGGAGTTGTGTGGGCAGGCTGTATTCTCCTCAGTTAATACCCATAGGTGTCCTTCCTGTCCTAGACTCCTTGCATACCTTAACTAGTGGTCTGTGTCCTGCATGACAGGAAGACCAGTGCCCCATAAGGTGTACAGCCTCTATAAAGAAACAAGTGTACCTGATGGCAGGTGGTTTTCAATCCGGGTATTCTGACTATTTCCAATCCTTAGGAAAGAGAGGATTAATGGAGACTGTCTTTGGAGCTGGAGGTGGGGCACTGGGTACTTTAAAACACTATGGTGCTGGAGATACTCAGGATCACATTGGGGGGGGGTCTTGTGCTACATATCAGGGAAGGGGTTAGGAAAGCCAATTTGCTCTGTCCAGCATCACTTTGCAAGGACAGGCAGGTGGGGGGAGTATCCAGGTTGCCTACGAGTTGTAATAGATTGGTGGATGACTCAGTTCCAGGATCGTCAAAAATCTAACTTGCACTGTTCTCACCCCTAATAGCAGGGATGGAACATTGTGCAGATATTACGGTCGAACTGGGTACTATCCTATCAGACTCTACTGGGTTACACCCTGGAGTCCACCTTGTTCTGATGGTTTGAGTCTGGACAGCCTCAGATGACTGGTACTGATGAGTGCTGGAGAAAGGAAGATGTTGTGCTATGGGAAAAAAGCAACAATGCTGGCACAGGGAAGGGTCATGTCTCATGGATGCCGAGGAAATGTCCCAACCTTATGTCAAATACTTGGGGCAAGGGTATTGGTGCTGGTATCAAACGTCCAGTGATGCCCTATATTCTGCATACGGGTTGAACTGTACTCAGCGTGTAACGCTACCTCAGGGAGTCTACTGCACATCTTCCCCTGTCCTTAGAATAGATATAGCAGGGACACAAGGGCAGACCCCTTTCACCCCAGAGAAAAGGCTTGATATCAAACCTGATACCCCCATACATCTACAGAAACTTCCTCTGGGATTTGGGGCTGAGTTAAAATGGATTTGATGGCTGATGGATTTTGGACAACAGGATGAAATATTAAATGTGCTAAGAGATGCTGAGAAACAAGCCACCACACTACTCACCCATGATCAAAATAGATTGATCCAAGTATCCCACGCTTTAGACGCAGATGCTAAGATCTCCTGGTGGGAAAGTCTATTAGGGTACAGTCCTAACGCTACAGCTTTCCTAAACATTTTGCTCCACCCTGTTGTTGTCCTAACCTGTGCAGCCTTATTGCTTTTCCTGATGCAGGTAATAATGTGCATCACTATCAGGAGAATGAACGCCAAAGCTATGAGAATGTGTACCTCAACGAGGTATCTTCTCTCAAGGAACAGAAAGGCCACTAACTCAGGAACAAATCTCTGAGGAAACCAGATCCAATCCAGACCAGTACAAAGAAGTTGCACATTTAAGAGAGGACCCTAGAACTATATTGTTTCTTGTTTTTTTGTTGTTCTAGGGATAAGCCTCTTCAATTTTTAGTAATAAAGTGCAGTCAGGTTTACCTGAATTCTAAAAGTTTTAATCATTTCTTATTATTCTTTTTTTTATTTTTTTTTATTTTTTATTTTCTCCCTTTTGTTGTTAATATCTATGTACCTGACCTGCAAAAATACTGCTAATTAGTAGTATGGCAGAGGAGTTTTTTTTTTTTTTAAAAGGAACTACATTTGTTTTTTTATTATTTTTTTCAACCAACGTATTCATTTTTTCATACAGATTCAATGCTCTTTGACATAAAGTGCTGGGTGGAAGTAGCATTAAACCTGTGTTTGTTTTTGCTTATTTTATTTTATTTTTTATTTTTTTCTATTCTTTCTCGTTCCTACTTTCTTTGTTTCATATTCTTATCTTTAATTACTTTAAGTGATGGTACCAGTTCATTAGCAGATAATGTTCTAATTTCTATATCTTTTTAAGTAAATGTATTAGTCTTCTGGAACTTTTTTTTTTTTTTTTCCATCTCTTTATTGAGAATTTTTTTTTGAGACAAAAGAGAAATGTTCATACAAAATCAGTTCAGCCTAGCCGGGTTGTCACCCCCAACCCTGCTATACATATAAAATTAGTCCCATCATTACATTATCCCACACCCCCCCACCTCCCCCCACTCCTATTCACCCCCCAGATCTCTCCAAGTATCTGTCTGTATGTAACTGTAGTCCAGCCCTCAACCCTTTACTCACACTACCTTCCCTCTACCATCCTTTTGGCATATCTCAGTGAATGCTTATACTTTTACCAATCTTTCCATCTCCTTTTGAACCCTTCTTCTCCTATTTCGCCACTAAACCTAAGAAGCACCAAATTGTAAATTTTGTTAATTTTAACTAGCCAAAGCTTCCGTGAAGGACTCTCGGGGTCCTTCCACTGTTTGGGGATTACACTTTTTGCAGCGTTTAAGAAGTGGGGCAGCAATGATCTCCTATATTGTTTGATGGACATGCTGACCCCGTGAAACAGACATACCCATGGCTCTTCAGGTATCTTACTGCCGGTGATTTCTTCTATTATTACTAATACTTCTTTCCAGTAGACTTTAATTTTAGGGCATGTCCACCAAATATGGAACATAGTTCCGATTTCTGAACATCCTCTCCAACATAAATTAGAGGTCTCCTTTTGATATTGATGTAATTTATCTGGAGTTCTGTACCATTGCACCAAGCACTTGTAGTTCATTTCTAGCGAACTACAGTCCGGTTATATAGCATGTGTCAACTTTAGTATTTTACAAATATCTACCTCCCTGCCTCTTGTTCCCATCTCTTCCTCCCATTTTTTAATAAATGGCGGGTGACCCAATACTTTTAATCTAATTAATATTTTGTATATCCTCGAAATCCCTCTCCCAACGTCTGTTGCCAGGCACAGCCGCTCAAATGGAAGCAGGCTGTCCTCCGATCTGATCGGCTGGGGGAGGGATTCCACAAAGTGTTTCAACTGTGCATACCTCCACCTATTTATTTCTAAAACATCTTTTTTATTAATCAATTCATGGTATGTGCATATTTTACCGTTGCGTGTAATATCTTTTAATTGTATACCTTTATGCTTAATCCATCTACCTAAAAACCTCTCTTTCCCTGGTGCAAAATAAAAAGTGTTGCATAGTGGTATCAGAGGGGAATTATACCCCCATCTTTCCCGTTTGTGTACTCCGTCCCACGTTGCCATAGCTGTCCGTGTGATTGTGTGAGTGTGCCCATCTAAATCTCTTATGTGTGTCGGGATCCATATCACTTTCCCGAGGTCAACTTTACTAATCATACTTTCCAATTTAACCCACCTTTTTTCTTTATTTTTTTTTACCCATTCCACCACCCGTGCCATAAGAATTGCATTGTAGTAAGTTTTAATATCCGGTCCCCCCAAGCTCCCTTGTGCCCTATCCCTCATAAGTACCGCCAAGCTTATACGGGGCTTTTTATTTTGTCAAATATACCTTCATAGTAGCGTATTCATTTTTCTAAAATATATGTCTGGTATTGCAATTGGAAGCGTTTGCATTTTATATAGTATTTTAGGAAGGATTACCATTTTGAAGCAGTTCATCCTACCGATCCAAGACCTTTGTCTGGAGGCTATTTTATTTAAGTCAGATTTGATATCGTTTAACAGAGGGATAAAATTTTGTTGGAAAATGGTTTTGTGTGAAGGTGTTATTTTGACTCCTAAATACTTTAACTCGGTGTCCTTCCATATAAATGGGAAGTCCTGTTTATAAATTCGTTCCTCCTGTGGCCTAACGCTTATATTAAGTATCTCTGATTTTGAGGGGTTCATTTTAAAATTTGCTACATCGCCATAAGTTTTTAGAATTTTCAGTGGGTTGGGGAGGGTTATACCAGGGCTGGTAATATTAAACAAAATGTCATCGGCATAAGCCGCCACTTTGTGTACCTCGTTCTCGATCTGAATCCCCCTAATATTGGGGCTTTGTCTTACTCTGGCCAGTAATGGTTCCAATGAGAGGACAAACAATAATGGGGACAGGGGGCAGCCCTGACGGGTCCCGTTGTACATTTCAAAGGGCTCGGATACTGTCCTATTAATTTTGACCTTCGCGGTAGGGTGGTTATGAAGGGCATTTATCCAGCGCATTATCCTAGGTCCCACTCCAAATGCCTCCAGTGTAAATCCCCAGTCTACTCTGTCAAACGCTTTTTCAGTGTCTATAGATAGTAGTAGCCCTGGGGATCTACTCTCTTTTAACTTTTGTACTAACAGAAGGGTTCTAATACCATTGTCCCTACTTTCCCTACCTGGAATAAAGCCCACTTGATTGGTGTGTACCAGGTCATTCATTACTGTCTTTATTCTGCTGGCTAAAATCTTTGCGAACAACTTCACGTCTACATTTAATAGGGAGATGGGCCGGTAGCTTGAGCACAGCGAAGGATCTTTACCTTCCTTAGGGATGATGGTGATCATGGCCTCCAGTGCTTCCCGTCGTATCTCCCAATTACTGCCTATCCCGTTCATATAAGAGCACAGTCTAGGCACCAAAATGTCGCTGAACTTTTTGTAATATATGACCGACAACCCATCGGGACCTGGACTTTTCCCGGCTGGTTACTCCTTTAAAATTTTAAGTATCTCCTCTTCCATTATGGGATCCTCTAGGAGGCTGAGTTTATCTGGGGCTATTCTTCTAAGGCCAATTTCATTTAACAGTGCTCTAGTATTGTCTAACCTCTTTTTTACCCTATCTGGGGGCTCTTTTTGGGTTATTGAATATAGTTTCCCATAATACTCTTGAAAAACACGCGCAATATCTGAAGTTGAGTGTACCTTCTCCCCGTTACTTGTTTGTATACTTTCATTAAAATTGGCTCTTTTTTTCCTTTTTAGTATTTTAGATAAGTATTTACTAGACATGTCTCCCCATTGGTACCTTTCTTTCTTAAGCCGATAGAAGAGCGCTCTGTTTTCTTGTTCAATAAGATCCTTTAATTCCTCTTTCTTTATAATTATTTCCAGTTCTGTACCCTGGTCCCCTGTATTTTTAAAGCTCTGTTCAAGGTTGTAAATTTCTTTATATAGTACTTCACCTTTCCGCCTACTCTCTTTTTTTTTCGCTGCCCCTATTGCAATCAGGATCCCCCTGATATAGGCCTTGTGGGCAGGGGCGGGCTGGGCCGGGGGGCAGAGTGGCAATTTCCCCCCCCGGGCCGCTCTGATTCCCTGTAAAATGGCCTCTGTGCTGTCAGCTCAGAACTGCGCATGTGCAGTTTCCGGAGCTGGCCGAGTGATACTGCTCGGGCACCTCCGTGGGGGGGCGGGGTCACACAGGGCTGGATTAGTGTCCGAATTGCAGGGAGAGATCCCTCAATCCCTTGCTGCAGCTGCGAACTGGTGATGTGTCCTGTCACAGAGTGTGTGGAACGTCTTACAGAGCACAGCCCTCCCCCGTCCTCTAAACTAATGGGAGAACAGATCTGCTCTGCCTACTCCTTGTGCCCGCCCACACTCGATGCAGCCCGTGCCTGTGTGCTGTGAAGGGGATGTGCGGGCGGGAAACTTTAAAGTCAGCTGTCACAAATCACAATGTCACCTCATGAAGACGCTGACTGAGCCAGTGAACCTCCTACTGGGACTGTGTAAGTAAGTGAGCGGTGACCAGACTCTCCCCTCCCCCCTCTCTTCCTTTCTACTGTCTCTCCCAAATTTCTCTCCCTCATCCTTATTTAACCACTTGCTTGCCAGGCACTTTCACCCCCTTCCTGCCCAGGATAATTTTCAGCTTTCAGTGCTCTCACACTTCGCCCTGGTTCACATTGGAGCAATTTGGCATGCAATTTGACATGTCAAATCGCATGCCAAATCGGCAGCAATGGCACTGTCGGAATTGGTGTGACGCCACATTTGCCGTGCCGCACCGTTTCCCAAAAGTAGTTTTTGTACTACTTTTGGCGACTTGGAAGTGCGATTTCCATAGACATCTGTGCAGGAACCCGCACAGATGTATCTGAAATCGCCCCCAAAGTCAGACTGACATGTGGGAATAAAAAGTGTGAGTTCAGCTAAACTCACACATTTTCATTCCCGCTGTCAGTGTGAACCTGGGCTCTGAATGACAATTACGCAGTCATGCAACACCGTACCCATATTACATTTTTGTCCTTTTTTTCACACAAATGGAGTTTTCCTTTTGGTGATATTTAATCCCCACTGGGTTTTTATTTTTGCTAAAAAAACAAAAAAAGACTGAACATTTTGAAAAAAAAAAAGTTTCATTTGTAAATAAGACCCCTTTCACACTGTGCCGCGACCGGTGTCAGCGGTAAAGTGGCGGTATTATTAGCGTTTTAGCGGCGGTAGCGGCGCTATTCAGCCGCTAGTGGGGCAGTTTTAACCCGGCGGTATCACAGCGCTGCCCTATTGATTTCAATGTGGAGGAGAGGTGAGTTCACTGCTCCAAAGAAGCTGCTGGCAGGACTTTTTCTGATGCCCTGCCAGGGCACCGATCCAGTGTGAAAACCCTCAGCCCCAGTTCACACTAGGGGCGGCACGACTGGCAGGTCGCCTCACCGTGGCGACTTGCAAAACGTATAGAAGTCTATGCAAGTCGCCTCAAGTCGCCCCTAAAGTAGTACAGGAACCTTTTTCTAAGTCGGAGCGACTTGCGTCGCCTACGATTAGAACGGTTCCATTGTACAGAACGGGAGGCGACTTGTCAGGCGGCTAGGTCGCCTGACAAGTCGCCCCCTGTGTGAACCGGCATTCAGGCTTTCACACTGGAGTGAATGGAGCAGCTCTTTTCAGGTGATATGCAGGCGTTATTTTTAGCGCTGTAGCGTCTGAAAAACACCCGCAGTGTGAAAGGGGTCTAAGTAATTTTTTAAGTAATTTTTCTCCTTCACTGAAGGGCACTGATGAGGAGGCACTGATAGGCGGCACTAATAGGTGGCACTGATAGGCAGCACTTATGGGTGGCACTGGTAGGTGGCATTGATGGGCAGCACTGATAGGTGGCATTGATGGGCAGCACTGATAGGTGGCACTGATGGACAGCACTAATAGGTAGCACTGATGGGAGGCACTGATAGGGGGTGGCACTGATGGGTGGCTCTGATGGGCGGTACTTTTGGGCACTAATGATGAGCATTGATGGGTAGCACTGATGGGCACTGAAAGGCAGAACTGATTGGTGTCACTTGCTGGGCACTGCTAGGGCTGCACTGTATTTAGTGCCCTGATTATCTGTACAGTCCCCCCTGCGAGGAGATGCCGCTGATCGGCTCTCCTCTCCTCACACGCTGTCAATTACATGTGATTGGCTGTTTAGGACACAGCTGATGACATGGGTAAATAGCCGCTTCATCCACTCTTTACCAAGATCGGGGTCATGCTGTGTCATATTTGTCTTGCTTCATAACATCAATAACCATTATAAAACCAGGTAGCTATGGATGGTGAGCTGATTCGGTGGTACAATGGGCCACTCAACTGAACTTGCCCCCCAGGCTTAAGGCTGCCAGCCCTCCCCTGCTTGTGGACCTCCCACACTGTGGCTTCAGAGGTAGTATCTGAACTGTTTGTTAAGAAATACCATTCTAGCTCTTTTTTTAGCCTATCCACGACCTCCGCATCCTGTATCAGATCTTCATTCAGTCTCCATATATTAGTCCTGTTGTGAACACCCTCTATCTTTAGTTTTATTGATACTGGGGCATGGTCCGAGAAAGTCCCGGTTTCTATGTTTGACCCGGTTACCATGTCCAGCATCCTATGTTCTACTAGGAATAAGTCAATTCTCGAGTACGTCCCATGCACGGCGGAATGGAAAGTATAGTCATGTATTTTGGCGTGTTGAATTCTCCACACATCCATCAGTTGATGGAATTTCTTTTTCAGTGACTCCCCCTGGACCTTCCCAGGCCGCCGTGCTCGTGACGTACAGTCTATTTCAATGTCCATACAGACATTGAAGTCCCCAGCCATGATTGCCCACCCTATCTTAAACTCCATAAACTTCTCCACCACCCCCAACAAAAATGTTGTTGGGTACCTATTAGGTCCATAGATATTTGCTATGGAGTACTCTACATCATTTATTCTACCCCTTAAAAACAGATAGCGCCCTTCTGGGTCCACCATTCTCTCTTCCGGGGTGAACCGCACTCCTCTAGCAAATCCTATGGCGACACCCTTAGCTCGCATGGTTGGAGAGTCCCCATAGTACCACAATGGGTAGTCTCATGACCAGATTTTAAGATTTGAGTCCTGGGAGATGTGTGTCTCCTGTAAAAGAACAACATTAGCTTTGAGGTACCTCAACTCGCTTAAAATATTGGCCCTTTTGATTGGGGTATTAAGCCCTCATACATTGTAGGATACTATTTTTAGTATGGTCATCCTCTGTCCTGACCCTCCCACCTCCTACTTCCGTCTTTGTAAAACCTTCTCAACCTAAAGTTCCCCAATGTTAGCCTATCTTCGATGTTGTCTGTCTGTACTGTACATAAACCTTGTTGTTTTAACTCATCTGGACCATGGTGTATTTGGACTTCTGGTAACCCTTTTACTTTAAATTGAAGAGAGATTCCCACCCCTACCCACCACCCCCTCCCTCCCCCTCCCCCCTCCTGTCGCCCCCCTCCCGCCCCACCCCCTATCGCCCACTCCCCCACCCCACAGCCTATTGGGGGCTTTGCCTTCACATGGCCCTGGGATCCATGGCCAACCCAATCCTTCCAGCCCACCGGATCTCCCCTCTGAAGGTTGAGCTCCATCTATGGTGCCCACAGCAGCCACCGCCCCCCAAATGGGGTTGCCCCTCCCTGTCCCACCCACCGCAGCACTCTCCCTCCCCCAACCCCCAGCACGACCCCAATGTCCAGTCCCCTATCTCCCCCTCATCTTCTCTCTGGCTTCTTATTGGATGATTTCTTCTTTTTATCAGACAAATGCCACAGCTTTTGGTCCGCGTCGTTGGATGTTTTCTCGTGAGCTTCCCACCAGCCTGGTATCTCCACTAACGGAATGTCCAATTTTTTGTAGAATTTTTCCATATCTTCTGAAAATCTTAATGTTGCCCTCTTTCCTTCCTATGAGGCAGGCTGGGAAGCCCCATGAATATTGTACATAGTTAGTCTTTAGCAGTTCCAGCAGGGGCTTCAACAACCTTCTCCTTCTGAGGGTTTCTGATGCCAAATCAGGGTATACTTGCAGTGAGAACTCATCGTATTTAGCTGCTGTTGTTTTGAGTTTTGTCCAGATCTGCTCCTTGTCTTTATACTTGTGAAATCTGGCCACCACATCTCTTGGAATTTCACCTGCCAACTCTGCTGGTTTCCTAATCCTATGGACTCTCTCAAATTCAATCTTCACTGTGTCTTCATTCCCCAACAGAGGGCCAAAAACTTTATCCATTTTTTTTGTAACTCCTCCCCTGACGACTCTGGTAACCCTCTAATCCTAAAATTTTTTCTCCTGCTGCGATTTTCCTGATCTTCCATTTTATATCGTATGTACTTTTGTTCTCTCTGCATTTCTTCCAACTGTTCTTTGATTTCTGTCATGGCGACCGCCTGGGAGTCCAGTTTTTCTTCTGCTTCTTCGACTCTTTTGAGTACGTGGTTCATGTCCTCGTGCATGGACACCAATTTCCCCTGTATGGACTCTTCCAGCCTTGCGAACATCTCTACCATCTCATCTTTTGTTGGTAAATGATTGTCCGGTCTTGGTTCGTGTTTGCTGTCATCAATCATTTCTTCGATGGCTTGTGCTGGTGTATTGGTGTCTGCTAAGGATCTTCTCATCCCGCTCTTAGGCGTTGTTTCTGGTACTTTACTTTTAGTGCCAGTCCGTTTGCCTGGGCTATCTTTGCCATTCTCCCGTGTCAGGTATTTCTTAATTGTACCGGGACTAGCACTTACTTTGGGGGGGTTCGCACCTGCCCCCTTCACTGACCTTACCCTCATTCTATAATTGAGCTTGGGGCTTGCACAAGGTACTCAGATGGGAAGGAGAAAAAAGGGAGCAAGAGAAGAAAAAAAAAACGCTTATGTATATAATAGTCTCTCTTCTCTCACTTCCCCAGCTTCCTCTCCCCTCTGCTCCTCCACCCAGCAGTGTAATAAGCACAGAATCCACGGTTTATTCTGGATGTCTGGATGTAATTCCTTCGAGTACAACAGTGTTCAGCAGCAGGTCAGTTCCTTACCTGCCAATAGTTTGGCCTATGCTTATAATTATACAAGCCCTGGTCACTTTTAAATACTCCTTTAGGGAAGTGTCCGCTCTCCCAATGTCTTCTCCCCTGACAAGACCTCTGAAAGGTGTCAGAGTCTTAGTGTCCCCACAAAAGCACCTGAGCACTGAGGGCTTTAATAAGAGTTTTATCCAGTTAACAGTCCCTTTATAGTCCTTTTCTAGGTCCCAGATGTAAGATATACTTTTATGTTAATGATCAATCTTAGTTCGTTCTATATATTCCAGTAGCTCTGCTTATTTTACCACTAGGTTTTGCATACCCCTTTAAGGAACTGAGGGACACTGTATCTATATTTCCGCACGCTTACGCTGTAAATCCCATATTGTGCCAATGTCCTTACCCAAGTGTCTCTGCAATCAAGGAGTTGAGAAATGCTGAGCCTCCCACAGGTGCTATAGAGAGTCTTCACTTTACTCTACCTTCCAGTAATCTCCTTTTGAGCCACTGAGGGGAGCATGAGCACAAGCATGACCAATACACGCTGCAAGCACAATACTGTCAGTCATTATGTTCTATGACTCACCCCTCGGATGTTTTCTGGCATTTTCGGCATACTCTCTCCTCCGATCTGGACAAGTGGCACCGCTGACTTTGACATAAACGCCGCTCGGCTCAGGTGAGGAGGGGAGAGGGGGGAGAGAGATGTCCTCTGATAGTCTGGCGTTCTGGAATTTTGGGATCCTATGGCAGAAATCGCTCAGGCACTTCCCGTGATTTCTACTGTGTCCTCCGCTCTGGGAGGGGGGGTGGACGCTCGGCGCTGGAGACGCTGGAGACTGGGGATCTCACACTGACTTGCTCTCTGTCTGGCACCTTGCTCGCATCCAGCCGGAGCCGTCTGCACCCCTTCCTTCCCTGCTGAAACCCTGCTGTAACCAGGCCGTTTGCTGCTCCTACGGCCAAGGGAGATACTGGGGGAAATGGTCTGCTGCCCCGCCACGCCGTATCATTCAGGTTCCACAGGACTATAACGTGGGGCTAGGTAAGCCAACTGCAGACTGGCTGGTGACCGGCTGGTGCTGGGGAGAGTTCATCCCCTCAGCGCTGCATCCCGGGAGGGTGTTTCGCGGGCCTCAGGCTTAGCAGAAGCACCTGCGTGATGCCCACATTGGGCTACTCCCTCCTGTGAAGACAGGGTTGAGAACCACTGACTTAGAGGACAAAAAATGGTCTTCTGGAACTTTTTTTTGAATATCAGAGATGAGCTGTGAATTGTAAGGCTTTACCGTTTCTGCCTGACTCTGTTTTGATGTCTTAAAGTAATTCTACCTCCCCTAGTCTGCCTACTTTAACCTGAGCCCCGTGAGCAGGTGTGGTGAACCCAGGAACCTGGCAATAACAGGCAGTGTTGACTATCCCTACCATCAAGGGCCATGGATGATACTGGCTGTTGTTCAGACTCTGTACCCTGTGGGGATCCCACTCTACTCGTCCACATTACACCCCTTATAAGTATTTAGTCTTAATGGCCAACACTCTGCTCCTGTCTGACATTCCCCCAATATCTGTACACTGACTTTCTTCTTTTCTTTATATTCATGCACGACTGTCTGGAGGCCCACCCGACCACCACCTGAAGAAGCAACGACAACCAAGTTATTTTTTTTGAGACAACTGTGCCACGAATAAGACTTTCCTGAACTTTCCTTCACCATGCTGATAAGTGCTGTCTCGCGGTCCAATCCAATCGGTGCAAACATTACACGGTCTTACCAAGTTACAGGACTAGATATGCCAGGATCCCACCATCAATGTTGGAGTTCCGCTCTTCCAAAGCAGAGGGGCGATGAAACATTGCAGTACAGACACTCATGGTTTAGATGTGAAGTCTCAAAGGCACCAGGATTTCTTTGCTCTCTTAAGCCTACCTTGAGGAGTTCCGGCGTGTTCAACAAAGAAAGAGGAGGCCGCAGTGGTGGTGGGGAAGGGTCGGGGCTTCTGGGCCGTTGTGGGTGGGTGCAAGATCATTGAAGGACATAAGTTCAAGAATGAACTTCAGGGGGGAATGTGATGGAGATATTGAATTTTATATTTATATCAATGAAATTTAAGCAAACCATTGCAAGGACTCCAATTAAAGTGCCGTGCCCCATAGGATGTATGTATATATGCGTGTAGGTATGTGGGCATGTGTATATGTGTATGTATATATATATATATATAAATATATATATATATATATATATGTGGGTATATGTTTAATATCATGATAGGGCACAGCTAATGTAGTTCTTCCAGTACACTGGTGGGAACCAGGGAAGGCCCCCAGGTGTTAATTGAATCAACTCACCAGGGGGACATTAACAGAATGTTGGGACTGTTTGGGCTGGGAGATCAAAGGAGATTATTCATTAATTCATAGACTGAGAGGCACCAAAAGTTTTACTGTTCCAGCAATGCTAGCATGATGTTTAACTGGACTTGAAATTACAGCCAATCAGAATTTGAGGCAACTGTAAACCAATGAGCAAGTAAGCTTCAAATGTAGCCAACCAGACTTTGAGGCAACTCTGAACCAATGAATGTGTGGCATCTGTTGATTGGTGGAGAATGCATATAAAAGAGGGAGAAAGCTAAAGGTTCTGTCTCTGTGTCCAGCCCCAAACCATCTAGGCGACATGCTGTCCGCGTAAAGTATACTTGTATCTCTTTCTGTTTCTTTCTAACCTTTTTGTAACCTAGGAGTAGTCTTAGAATATTGTATAGCCTGTGTATGTCCATTGTAACCATTTCTGAGTTCGGCCTAGATTATCTTTGCAGCCTAAAGCAACACTGTACTTGTGGCATCACTGGAGATATATGATAATTTCTAATTATTCTAACTTTCTTCTCTGTGTAAATAAATGTAATTGTTTATCTTTTTGCCCTGTTATCATTCATTTTTATTCTTATATAGACAAAGGTTTAATCACTTATATTTGTATCGTTAATCATTTAAGTGAGGTATAAACATTTCCAAAACAGTGTTCCTCTGTAGCTATTTGTGAGCAGAACATATCTGCTTCAGTTATGCATTTTCTTCCCTCTGGTATGCATCCTTGTACCTCTTCGATCTCTCTACAACACACCGATTCCACTTGGGTTGGCATTTGTCTATAGCACTGACACAGACACCAGTGTATTTTGCCTATTTGGTCATCAGAAGTCTCTTGCGATTCTGAGGTTGAAGAAACAATACTGGAAGAGGGAACCATTGGATTTCTTGGAAAGGCACGATCAATGTCTGGTGCCAGGTACCTGGCTAATAATTCTTTTATTAGCATATTGCTCTAAAATAAATAAAAATAAATCAATATTTTAATATTTTTTTTTTAATTTAAAAATCAAAAATAATTAGAACATGTTAAATAAATATTATGCAGACATAGTGAAATAAGTATAGGTGATTTTTATTAGATTTGTTTTTTTTCCAATGATCCAAATAGAAAATAAAATATAAATAAAGATGTATCTCTCTGTCTCGTATATATATATATATATATACACACACATTAACAAAAAAATAGCATATGCATATACATGTATATACATTATTTTAAATGCTGAGATACACAGCTAAGATCTGAGCATAGTTCTAAGTAATAGTGATATAACTTACTCTTTCCTCTTGACTCAAGGTACTATAGTTTTGGGATAATTCTCCTCTGGTTACCAGATTATTGTCCTACGAATAAATATGAACAAAATTATGCTGTTAATAACATTTGTAACACAAATAAATAATAAAATATTAAAAATCAAATTTAATTTACCATTTCTATATAGATAATACAAAGTTCAGTATTCGGTATTTACTCTTTATTCTGCAAAAGGAAAAAGCGATAAAAATAATTATTTAGAATAAAATTAAAATAAATTTTAATATATATGCATTTATAAAAACATTATGATTATATTGTTAGTTTAATTTTTAGTATAATTTTAAAAAATAAAAGTAACATATAACAAAAAAAACATCAACAAAAAAACAAGCAGACCCAGTAATTGGATCAGTGTTAAATTGTCCTGTTTTCGGAATAGACTATGATAAACATATTTAGTTCAGATGGTATCAAGCGTGTATAGCGGTAAACAGGTGATGAGTAAAGACAACTCTGTCTGCATTACTATCAAGTAGACATGTGCATTCGTTTTCGTCTGAATGCATTTTCGTACGAATTTCAGGTATTTTCATTATCGTTTTAACAAACGATAACGAAAGTGCAGAATCCGAAAAACGAAAGATCCGACATAAACAAATGCTTTATTTTCATTTTTGTTGCTACAACAGTTCGATATAGATAGGAGATTCGAAATGATGATGACAATAACAATCTGTGTTCATAAAACCTGTGGTCGAATGTGCCTAACCTTAACTCTATTAGGCCAAGATTATTCTACATAGAGAGAAAATATTCGACATAGAGAGAAAAGACTCGACGTAGGGGAGAAAAGATTCAATGTAGGGGAGAAAAGATTCGACGTAGGGGAGAAAAGATGAATAAAAATAATGATGATGATGAATGTTATTGGCTGATTGTAGCCAAAGAGGAGGAGCAGTAAAATAGCTAGAACTAAGTACACACGTACTTTGGCTTATGGTGTCTGTTGAAAGTTCTAAGAAGATTTGACGGATCAGGTAAACTATAGGGCGTCGTACAGTTTAGCTGCTCCACTGAATCTTCTTTGAACATTCGACAGACACCATAAGCCTTCAATGACAGATTCAACCTTAATTTGGATTTTCGGACGAATGCAATTTTTAACGAAAAACAAAATAAATAAAAACGAATTTCGGGAGTAACTAAATAAATTTATTTTTCGGATGAAAACGAAATTCCGAAGCAAAATATTTCAGTGTGCACATGTCTACTATCAAGCATGGTGGTGGGAGTGTCAGGTTTTGGTGTTGTATGAGTGCTGATGTGTCTGGGGAGCTATGAATACTAGCATCTAATGTGACATACTGAAGGAGAGCATGATCCTGTCCCTTTATATACCGGGCCTGCAGGGCAGTAACATGATAATGACCATAGAGACACCTCCAAGACCAGTCATTATCTGCATCCATTGTTATGGCAACACAGATAAGATAACATTGCCTACAGGAAAAAAAAAATCAGTTGGTTGGACACCACAAGATTTGTGCTATTGGAACAGTGAGGTGAGTTTAGTAAACAATTGTATGTTTATATGTAAATTTAATTAAATAAGAGAATAAATGAGACAGACAGAAACATATATATATATATATATATATATATATATATATATATATATATATATATATATATAAATTTATATATAAATATATGGTGAGAGATCAAGATTATAGATAGATAGATAGATAGATAGATAGATAGATAGATAGATAGATAGATAGATAGATAGATAGATAGATAGATAGATATATGGATCTCTCTCTATATATATATATATATCTCTATAGATATAAATCTATCTATCTATCTATCTATCTATCTATCTATCTATCTATCTATCTATCTATCTATCTATCTATCTATCTATCTATCTATCTATCTATCTATCTATCTATAGAATATATATATGTATTGGCTAAGAAGCCATAACTCTCTTGAAACACATTAAGGAAAATACTACATATACCTGTATTTGTTTGTTTAACACCATGTATCGCACTTTCCTACTACCTTTCTCGTTGCATTCTATGCAATGTAAACTTTGGTAACAAAATAAAATAAAATGTTATTGAAAAAAAAGAATATATATAAATATTATTTTAAAAATTAGATTTTATTTAATTATATAATATTTGTGCCCAGAGAATGCATATATAATTTAAATATTTTTGAAGCAAGTAAGAGGTTATTTTAATACATACCTTTCCTATAACTCCAGCGCCGCTCTCTCCTCTATGATTCTCCGGTCTAGCTTCTTTTATTACTTGCTTATCTCAGTTGCCATCACAACGGGGCGGGACTTCCGACGACGACACCCGTTGTGATGGCAACCTGAGCTGTTGATGGCGCTCCGATGTAAGGTTACTGCGCATGCGCAAGATCGGAAATACAACGGGCGGTGCATGCTGGTCGATCAGTGGCACAATATCCCAGAAGAGGATGCCTGTGGGCTTCACATGCAAGATGAGAACCATCAGTCAAAGTATTTAAAAGTTAATTTTTTGGGAGAAAACTGACATCCGAAAGCAACAAAAACGGAACAAGTGAGTAACATATTTCAATGAAATAATCTTTGTCATTTTCCAAAAATAAAAAAAAAACATTGTAGACAGTGGAACCCCGCTTTAAATCCTTCCAAAGATCAGCTGTAAATTGTGTAATCAGTCATCCCATGGAAAACATTTAATGAGCTTACTATAGGCTAAAATGGCAGCTTATAGAACAGTTCTCCATACAGATTGTGGATATTGGCTTTAGCTTGAATTAATAACTAAAGAGCTGCACTTACCCCTTTAAAATTTGCAATAGATGTAAATCATATATTAATAAAGTGCATAATCATAAACAGTGACTTACCCGCTAATGCTCTCTGTATAAACTTTATTGTTGTAAAATACAAAATAGGTGTGCACTTACATGAATCAGCTGGCATATGAGCGTGTGAATGCAATCATCAGGATGGCCACTAGGGATGAGCTTCGAGTTCGAGTCGAACTCATGTTCGACTCGAACATTAGCTGTTCGCAAGTTCGCCGAACAGCGAACAATTTGGGGTGTTCGCGGCAAATTCGAATGCCGCGGAACACCCTTTAAAAGTATATGGGAGAAATCAAAAGTGCTAATTTTAAAGGCTAATATGCAAGTTATTGTCATAAAAAGTGTTTGGGGACCCAGGTCCTGCCCCAGGGGACATGGATCAATGCAAAAAAAAGTTTTAAAAACGGCCGTTTTTTCAGGAGCAGTGATTTTAATAATGCTTAAAGTCAAACAATAAAAGTGTAATATCCCTTTAAATTTCGTTCCTGGGGGGGTGTCTATAGTATGCCTGTAAAGGGGCGCATGTTTCCTGTGTTTAGAACAGTCTGACAGCAAAATGACATTTTGAAGGAAAAAACTCATTTAAAACTACCCGCGGCTATTGCATTGCCGACAATACACATAGAAGTTCATTGATAAAAACGGCATGGGAATTCCCCAAAGGGGAACCCCGAACCAAAATTAAAAAAAAAAAATGACGTGGGAGTCCCCCTAAATTCCATACCAGGCCCTTCAGGTCTGGTATGGATATTAAGGGGAACCCCGGCCAAAATTTAAAAAAAAAAATGACGTGGGGTTCCCCTAAATTCCATACCAGACCCTTCAGGTCTGGTATGGATTTTAAGGGGAACCCCGCGCCAAAAAAAAAAAAAGAAAAACGGCGTGGGGTCCCCCCAAAAATCCATACCAGACCCTTATCCGAGCACGCAACCTGGCAGGCCGCAGGAAAAGAGGGGGGGACGAGAGTGCGGCCCCCCCCCTCCTGAACCGTACCAGGCCACATGCCCACAACATTGGGAGGGTGCTTTGGGGTAGCCCCCAAAACACCTTGTCCCCATGTTGATGAGGACAAGGGCCTCATCCCCACAACCCTGGCCGGTGGTTGTGGGGGTCTGCGGGCGGGGGGCTTATCGGAATCTGGAAGCCCCCTTTAATAAGGGGACCCCCAGATCCCGGCCCCCCCCTGTGTGAAATGGTAAGGGGGTACTTTGTACCCCTACCATTTCACTAAAAAACTGTCAAAAATGTTAAAAATGACAAGAGACAGTTTTTGACAATTCCTTTATTTAAATACTTCTTCTTTCTTCTATCTTCCTTCATCTTCTGGTTCTTCTGGTTCTTCTGGCTCTTCTGGTTCTTCCTCCGGCGTTCTCGTCCAGCATCTCCTCCGCGGCGTCTTCTATCTTCTTCTCCTCGGGCCGCTCCGCACCCATGGCATGGGGGGAGGCTCCCGCTCTTCTCTTCTTCTTCATCTTCTTCTCTTCTTCTTTTCTTCTCTTCTTCATCTTCTTCTCTTCTTTTCTTCTCTTCTTCATTTTCTTCTCCGGGCTGCTCCTCACACATGCTAGCATGGCGGGAGGCTCCCGCTGTGTGACGGCGCTCCTCATCTGACAGTTCTTAAATAACGGGGGGCGGGGCCACCCGGTGACCCCGCCCCCCTCTGACGCACGGTGACTTGACGGGACTTCCCTGTGACGTCACGGGGAATGCCACAGGGAAGTCCCGTCATGTCCCGTGCGTCAGAGGGGGGCGGGGTCACCGGGTGGCCCCGCCCCCCGTTATTTAAGAACTGTCAGACGAGGAGCGCCGTCACACAGCGGGAGCCTCCCTTCATGCCAGCATGGATGCGGAGCGGCCCGGAGAAGAAAATGAAGAAGAGAAGAAGAGAAGAAGAAGATGAAGAGAAGAGCGGGAGCCTCCCCCCATGCCATGGGTGCGGAGCGGCCCGAGGAGAAGAAGATAGAAGACGCCGCGGAGGAGATGCTGGACGAGAACGCCGGAGGAAGAACCAGAAGAGCCAGAAGAACCAGAAGATGAAGGAAGATAGAAGAAAGAAGAAGTATTTAAATAAAGGAATTGTCAAAAACTGTCTCTTGTCATTTTTAACATTTTTGACAGTTTTTTAGTGAAATGGTAGGGGTACAAAGTACCCCCTTACCATTTCACACAGGGGGGGGGCGGGATCTGGGGGTCCCCTTGTTAAAGGGGGCTTCCAAATTCCGATAAGCCCCCCGCCCGCAGACCCCCACAACCACCGGCCAGGGTTGTGGGGATGAGGCCCTTGTCCTCATCAACATGGGGACAAGGTGTTTTGGGGGGCTACCCCAAAGCACCCTCCCAATGTTGAGGGCATGTGGCCTGGTACGGTTCAGGAGGGGGGGGGCGCACTCTCGTCCCCCCCTCTTTTCCTGCGGCCTGCCAGGTTGCGTGCTCGGATAAGGGTCTGGTATGGATTTTTGGGGGGACCCCACGCCGTTTTTTTTTTTTTTTTTTGGCACGGGGTTCCCCTTAAAATCCATACCAGACCTGAAGGGTCTGGTATGGAATTTAGGGGGAACCCCACATCATTTTTTTTTTTAAATTTTGGCCGGGGTTCCCCTTAATATCCATACCAGACCTGAAGGGCCTGGTATGGAATTTAGGGGGACTCCCAAGTCATTTATTTTTAAATTTTGGTTCGGGGTTCCCCTTTGGGGAATTCCCATGCCGTTTTTATCAATGAACTTCTATGTGTATTGTCGGCAATGCAATAGCCGCGGGTAGTTTTAAATGAGTTTTTTCCTTCAAAATGTCATTTTGCTGTCAGACTGTTCTAAACACAGGAAACATGCGCCCCTTTACAGGCATACTATAGACACCCCCCAGGTACGAAATTTAAAGGGATATTACACTTTTATTGTTTGACTTTAAGCATTATTAAAATCACTGCTCCTGAAAAAACGGCCGTTTTTAAAACTTTTTTTTGCATTGATCCATGTCCCCTGGGGCAGGACCCAGGTCCCCAAACACTTTTTATGACAATAACTTGCATATTAGCCTTTAAAATTAGCACTTTTGATTATTCATGTTCGTGTCCCATAGACTTTAACGGTGTTCGCGTGTTCGAACAAACTTTTTTCCTGTTCGCATGTTCTGGTGCGAACCGAACAGGGGGGTGTTCGGCTCATCCCTAATGGCCACGGGTGATGTCACGCGCAACCCCTGACCCTCGTACACCTTACATCCATGGGCGGGACTTCCTCAGTGCGGGGCAGGGTACGCATAGACAGCCCGCTCTGTGTATATATAATACCATAGTAACAAGTGGTTAGCCTATCAGATTACGGGACACAGCAGTCCACATAACAAATGTTCCCAACGAACAGCTAACATAAGTGTCAACAGAAAGAAAGTGTTAATGTGCATATACGTAAATGGTAATGGCGCTAATTTTAAAAATTCCTCGCACATGCAAATTATAAATTGCACAATATCCATCTAACCCGGTTAACCATACACGGAAACCTGGACCATTCAGAGGAAGGGGTCAACAAAGAGGGAGGGGTAATTATCCAGTTAGAGGAGCCCCTGTCCCTATTCACAACATTTATGCCCCTCTACAGGACCATTATGATGAACAGCATCCTAGCCAGGACCATTTTTTAGGACAGGAAACGATCCCTTGGAGGGGACCTCCTCCTTATACCCCAACTTGGGAAGGAGACATAAAAGAACATTGGATCCCCCAAAATCAAATAATAAAAAATGGACAAACCAGTCTAAAAAGAAAAAGCAGAGAGGATGCGGGTGGGGGAGATAAGCCCAAAAGGCATAGACCCCAGTAGGAACTGGGATATTTAACCTTAGTGGTATCCCGCTTACCGATGATGAAACGAAAGTTTTAGACAAAGGTTTAAAGTTTGCACCTATTCGGAATTTTAATAAGTTCCAGGCCTATGTTAATGTACATAAATACATCAGAAATCTAAATATCAAGAAATATTTTCTGTCTAGTCCTATTCAGCGGAATTCTTCACAATCAGTTTTTGTACATTCTAATCTTCGGAACAGATCTGTTTTTAATCCCCAATGTAGTGATAACCGACATTTTGAAGTTTTTAGAAATATGGTTTGTAGTGATCTTGACAAACTAAAAATTAAGAGAGTTAGAAACTCCCAGTATATAAAAAGAGGTATCACATTATTGGAACAACGGAATGATATTGTGATCCATCCGGCAGATAAAGGCGGGGGGTTAGTTGTATTGAGTAAATCCTATTACCAAGCAGAAATGTGTAGGTTATTAAATGATTATGATACATATCAACTACTTAGAGGCGATCCTATGCTGAAATTCAAAAATTGTCTTCATTCTTTAATAGAAGAAGGCAAAATAAAAGGGATTCTGAATTCTGAAGAGGCATCCTATTTGGACCCCTTTTATTGTCAAACTCCGATTATTTATTTTTTACCTAAAATTCATAAAAATTCTGATCAACCTCCTGGCCATCCTATTGTGAACGGAATTGATTCCATGACCTCTAGGCTGGATCAATATTTAGATTTTTATCTGTAGCCTCTTGTCATCAAGACGAAGGCATATTTACGTGACACCAAGCAAATTATCAAAATTTTGGATACTCTTCCGTGCACTCCGTCTAGTATATTGATCACCGCTGATGTGGGATCATTGTACACCATAATTGACCATGAAGAAGCTCTTACCTCAGTTGAATGGGTCTTATCAGCCACATGTTTCTCTAGAGATCACCTATAATTTCTATTGGAAAGTTTGAAGTTCTGTTTGTTGAATAATTATTTTTGGTTTAATGGGGATTATTTCCTACAGATACGTGGCGTGGCTATGGGCGCGCATTGCGCTCCCAGTGTGGCCAATCTTTTTATGGCCCACTGGGAGGAAGATGCTATTTTTTGAGATTGCCCACCTCAATTGCTATGTTATAAGAGATACATAGATGATTTGATAATGATTTGGGACGGTGATATGTCTAGCCTACAGTCATTTATGGATAAATTAAATAGTAATACTAAAAATATACAACTTACTTGGGTCGTTGACCAAAAACAGATCACATTCTTAGATTTAGAAATATTCAAAAGTAATGTAGGTTTTCAGACTAGGAACCATTTTAAAGTCACTGATCTGAATGCATATATTCCATTAAACAGTTGTCATCATAGGTCATGGTTGTGTAATATTTTTTTTAATCACAATCTCAGATTCTAGCTGCTCGGTTCAAACAAAAAGGATATGCACAATCCATGATTGATTCCGAAATTGAGCAAATTAGACTTACAGATAGGAGCACTATTGTAGCTGACAAAATTTCAAATGCTGATGTCCAAGACACATCTGCTGGTTTTAAAATTGTACTGGACTACAGCATTCAGTACAAGAAGTTTGAGAGAATCATAGCCAAACATTGGCAGATTCTGAAAGGTGATCAAATTCTGGAACCGGTACTCCCTGATTACCCTAAGTTCATTTATCGTAAAGCACCTTCTCTACGTGACCGTCTGGCACCAGGAGTGGTAGATCCACCCAAAACCGTTGATAACAGGTTATTCATGTTTTTGTCTGGTTTTTATGCATGTAGCAAATGTGTCACTTGCAGGAAAGCCACCAAAAATATTAAAAGGCAGAAGGATTTAGTCTCAACTGCCACACAGAAACGTTATCAGATAGAGGGTCTCATTACTTGTACATCTGTTAGTGTGGTGTATATGCTCGAGTGGGACTGCGGCTTACAGTATGTGGGTCGCACTTCGAGAGCACTCCACGTACGGGTTGGTGAACATATTAGTAACATCAAAAGGGGAGTTAAGAACCATAGTGTGTCTAGGCACTTTAGACTGTGCCACCAGAGAGATCCTAAATGTTTGAAGTTTTGGGGTATAGAAAAGGTCAGAGAGAATCCTTCTGGATTTACGAGACTAAGGTGTTGTCGCCTATGGGAATGAATGTGGATTTTGATCTTAACTGTTTTATCTCCAGTAGATGAGGGGTCAGGTAGTGCTACCCATGTTTATCTCATGATATTTACTTTTTTATTTTCTGATATATTGTTTTTTTCTTATTATTTTTTATGATTCTATATGATTTTTTATGTTTTTTAATATATTTATGGAATTTATACATGTGACTCTGGGTCATTAGGATGGTCGTGGATTGACGTTATTATTATGATTTTAAATAGTTTATATAAAAAAATTTGGTAATCATCAGCAAAGCGCCGGTATATCATTAATGAAGGCATATTTTACAATTTATAATTTGCATGTGCGAGGAATTTTTAAAATTAGCGCCATTACCATTTACATATATGCACATTAGCACTTTCTTTCTGTTGACATTTATGTTAGCTGATCGTTGAGAACGTTTGTTGTGTGGACTGCTGTGTCCGGTAATCTGATAGGCTAACCACTTGTTACTATGGTATTATATATACACAGAGCGGGCCGTCTATGCGTACCCTGCCCCGCGCTGAGGAAGTCCCGCCCACGGACGTAACGTGTACGAGGGTCAGGGGTTGCGCATGACATCACCCGCGGCCGTCCCGATGATTGCATTCACATGCTCGTATGCCAGCACTCGGCTTTGAGTGCTGATTCATGTAAGCGCACACCTATTTTGTTTTTTACAACAATAAAGTTTATACAGAGAGCATTAGATCACTGTGTTCTCTTTTTCATATATGTTATTATTCCACACTGATCGTTGATGTGATGACCATCACTGGAGTTGCCATTTGGATATTGTGAACCTTCTATTTACACTGCCTAGTGACCTGTTTCAGGTTGAATTGTTGAGGTGAGAGGCCATCCATACATGTGGTGGAGGGATCACGGACATCTTACCTGTCATGTTATTTCTGCGTATGTTACCGCACCCTGCAGTGATTAATTTGTTTGCTCACACACCATTTGGGACTTTTTTAATCATTGTTTTTGGACTTTTATGAGTTGTGCAGCACTGTCTTTTACTATATGTCTTTTTAAGGGATTGATTTGAATGTACCTTGAGTGCCTGCTAGCAGTTAATTTCATGTATGTCCTTTTTTTTACGGTCAGTGCTGAATATTTTTCTTGTAATTTCATAGGTGCATCAAAGTGTAGCGCTAAAGTGCCAAATTAAAGAACCGTAGTTAATGTTATAAACATAAAAAACATAGTGAATTATACATATAACACATGTGATGAAAAAATATATGAAATAAAGTCTCTAATAATCTCCAAGTGTCAACAATGTGCGGTGATTAATCACAGTCCATATTGGAGTGGGATGGTCCTGATCCCCTTATGAAAACCAGTAAGGTAGATGGAGGGTAAGAACACCAGTGTGATAGTGCCACCACCAGAATAAATGCAGGCTTACCAGAGAGTTTGAACTCAAGAGAACATACGTTCTATGAGTCAAACCAGCTTGTATTGTCAGCCGACAATGGGGGTGGAACCTTGGGGGTCATCAGTGATTAGTGTCTGAAGTCTTCAGAGCCTTCATGGAAGGATCTTCTCCATATAGGTGGTTACACATCCAGGGAAGATGGTCCGTAGGAGATAAAAAAGGGGCCACATAGCATAATTCCGTAAGCAAGAAAAAATTTTAATAAAAGTAGAACGCTTTTATTTATATAGTAAAAAAAGCGCTTGTGTAAAATCGTGGCGGCAGTGGAGTCCTCCCAAGGAGGACCCAATTCACAGAATGCAAACCCTTTTGTAAATGAACAGCACAGGGAAGGGGCTGGCAGAACTGCTGCATGTGAGAAGACAGCATATCTCCAGTAAGAGCTTCAGGAGTATAATATCCTGGCACTCAGTAAAACTGTTAGTTTCAAATAAAAGAGAAAAGTCCACAAGGTGGCATGCACCTCATTGTACTTAACTCATAGTAAGCTAGCAGATTTTGTAAAGTAGATGAACTACTAGAGTTCAGCTTTAATGAATTGGCAGCTTTGAAGCCTTGAAAAACATTTAAATTAATCAATCTAAAATAGAAAACAAAAGCAATAATTTAAAACAAGTACACAAATAATATGCATATATTCAGGACAGTTTAATGGTACTTGAATTGAATGAAAATAATTTGCATTTTGTACTTTTTCACAGATAAAATACGATTTAATAGTAGTATTAATACATTGGGAGCAAATAAGGGTGGAACTGAAGTACTTATTATACTAGATGTGGAAATCAAGTTAAAGCCACTAATGGATATGTAGGTCAGTGTATGTCATAAAGCAATATGTAGCTTCAAATTACACACCCTTAAAAGTGACACATAACATGAAATATCTGGCATTAATTTATATGTAATTTTGAATGTAGGTCACTAAGTAACAGTTATCATTATAGGAGTGTCAGACAGAAAAAAAAATGAATGACTACAAACCTAATTTGAACAAGGGCTGTGAAAATATGTAAGAAAGGGATTTTAAATGTTATAGCTCAATGTTTGTAAATGTTTATAAATGTAAACATTTTGAAAGGAAAGGTAAGGTTTGATGAAAGTAATGGAAAAGTAGAAATGATATTTTTATAAACTAATGTATTCAAAAAAAGCATATTGACCTAAAACTCTTATGCTGCGTACACACGATCAGATATTCCGACAACAAAAAACATGGATTTTTTTCAGACGGATGTTGTCTCAAACTTGTCTTGCATACGCACGGTCACACAAATGTTGTCTGAAATTCTGATCGCCAAGAACGCGCTGGCGTACAACACATATGACGGGACTAGAAAAAGGAAGTTCAATACCAAGTGCGCTACCCTTTGGGCTCCTCTGGGCTCCTGCAAATCTCGTGTTAGTAGAAGTTTGGTGAGAGACGATTCGTGCTTTTCAGCCTCATGCTTTTCAGTTGGTTACTGCTCTTCAGTTTGTGATTGTGGGTTCGTATCTGTTTTTCAGTGCGTTCTTGTCCGCTTGCTTCTGATTTTCAGCTCGCTCTTCTCAGGCCTTTCTGATTTTCAGTTCGTTGTGACCAGCTGACCATTTTGAAGCCATGTTACGGTTACGTACTCGTCATAGAGTTTGTGCTATGCAGGGGCTTGGTGTTGGGGTTCTTACTTTGACCCAAGCCCAGTCCATGAACAGGGGGAGGAGGAGTTCATGGACGAAGAATTGGTTGCTCCAGCATGACCAATTCTCGCAAATGCCTTTGTTGCGGGAGATCCATAAGAATAATCCTGATGATTTCAGGAATCATCTCTGGATGACGGACCCCGTTTTTCACCGTCTCTTGGCAAAGCCAAGAGACGGTGATATAAGGGGACACCCCTTATATAAGGGGACACCCTTATATTACGAAGCAGGACACCTGCATGCGGCAAGCCATCACTCCGGAACAAAGGCTAGTCGCCACCTTGTGGTACTTGGCGACGGGGAGAAGTCTGCAGGACATCAGTTTCTCGACAGGCATCTCCCCCTGGGGATCATTATTCCAGAGACCTGTTCTGCCATCATTCAGGTCCTGCAGAAGGACTATATTAAGGTAAGTTTTATCCTTTAACATCACATTCTATGTATGTAATGTCTGCTAATCTATTGGATTTATTTCATCATTCCATACAGTAGGTGACCGCGATATTGTGTCAATCTCACCATTGTTATCGGGGAGATTTGACACTTGTGAGCCCTGTCGCAGGAGCTTGTGCTGAGCTGGCTCGCTCATCGGGAAAGGAAAACTTTTTTTCCTTTCACGATGAGTGACGGGCAGTGCTGACAGCTGTCTGGTATGAATCATGAGGGGGAACGCCGCACCAAATTTTAAATAAAAAACTGGCATGGGTTCCCTCCCAGGGGCATACCAGGCCCTTAGGTTTGGTATGGATTTTAAGGGGAACCCCGTATGCCGAAAAATCGGTGTGGGGGTCCCCCCAAAATGCATACCAGACCCTTATCTGAGCACGCACCCTGGCCAGTCAGGAAAGGGGGTGGGGACGAGCAAGCGCCCCCCCTCCTGAACCGTACCAGGCTGCATGCCCTCAACATGGGGGGTGGGTGCTTTGGGGCAAAGGGGTGCCCTGTGGGCCCCACACCCCAAAGCACCTTGCCCCCATGTTGATGAGGACAAGGGCCTCTTCCCAACAACCCTGGCTGTTGGTTGTCGGGGTCTGCGGGCGGGGGGCTTATCGGAATCTGGGAGCCCCCTTTAATAAGGGGGCTTCCAGATCCCGGCCCCCCACCCTATGTGAATGAGTATGAGGTACATGGTACCCCTACCCATTCACCTAGGGCAAAAAGTGTCAATAAAAAAACACACTACACAGGTTTTAAAAGTAACTTATTAGGCAGCTCCGGGGGTCTTCTTCCAACTTCGGGGGTTTTCTTCTGACTTCTCCGCTCTCTCTGGCCTTTTCTCTCGGTGTCCAACCTCTTCTCCTGCTCTCCGGTTCTTCTGCCACGCTCCTCCGCTATCTTCTGCTCTTTTGCCATTCTTTTGCTAGCGGTGGCCCGGTCTTCACCATCTTGTGTCTTGTTCCTTCTTCTCTACTTCTCTTCTTCTCTTCTTCCGATGTTGACACGACGCTGTCTTCCGCTGTTATGCTGTGCGAGAGGTGCGCGATCACTTAAAAAGGCATAGGGTGTGGTCACCGGGTGCTGTCACCCAGTGACCCCGCCCCTTATGATGTCACAGTCCCATCATGCTCCGGGTGACCACGCCCCATGCCTATATAAGTGATCGCACACCGTTCACACAGCATAACAGCAGGAGACAGCGTCGTGTCAACATCAGAAGAAGAGAAGAAGAGAAGAAGGAACAAGACACAAGACGGCAAAGACCGGGCCACCGGTAGCAAAAGAGCGGCAAAAGAGCAGAAGATAGCGGAGGAGCCCGGCAGAAGAAACGGAGAGCGGGAGAAGAGGCCGGAGAGTGGAAGAAGAGGCCAGAGAGAGCGGAGAAGTCAGAAGAAGACCCCCGAAGTCAGAAGAAGACCCCCGGAGCTGCCTAATTACTTAATTACTTTTAAAACCTGTTTTTTTATTGACACTTTTTTCCCTAGGTGAATGGGTAGGGGTACCATGTACCCATACTCATTCACATAGGGTGGGGGGCCAGGATCTGGGGGTCCCCTTATTAAAGGGGGCTCCCAGATTCCGATAAGCCTCCCGCCCGCAGACCCCGACAACCAACAGCCAGGGATGTTGGGAAGAGGCCCTTGTCCTCAACATCAACATGGAGAGGGTGCCCCTCTGCCCCAAAGTGCCCACCCCCCCATGTTGAGGGCATGCAGCCTGGTACGGTTCAGGAGGGGGGGCGCTCGCTCATCCCCACCCCCTTTCCTGACCGGCGGGGCTGCGTGCTCGGATAAGGGTCTGGTATGGATTTTTGGGGGACCCCCACACTGATTTTTCGGAATAGGGGGTTCCCCTTAAAATCTATACCAGACCTAAGGGCCTGGTATGCCCCTGGGGGGGAACCCACACCATTTTTTCATTTAACATTTGGCGCGGCGTTCCCCCTCATGATTCATACCAGACAGCTGTCAGCATTGCCCGTCGCTCATCGCGAAAGGAAAAAAGTTCTCCTTTCCCGATGAGCGAGCCAGCGCGACATGCACTGTACCCTGTCGCCAAGAACCACCATCTCCACAGTCTCAACAAAGGACATATTTGAGGCCTTAAATCTCCTGGATCAGGACATTTGTGGCGGTGGAGAATGCATACGGCATAATGGCCAGCCGGTTCCACCTATTTCTAACACCAATCCACATGGCGCAATATAAACTCAACCATATTGTGCTTGCCTGCGGCATTCTGCACAATTTTCGACGTAAAAATACTACAAACTATGTGGCCTCAGTTGGGCCTGAGGCCGGATTTCCTGATCAATCAACCCTGACGGCACTTGAAGCTGGCTGTCCTGGCTTGCCCCTCCAAAGCGCCCTTGAAGTCAGACAAAAATATCTGGAGTACTTTGTGGGTAGGGGGGCCATTGATATGCCAGCAAATGTGTGAAACATTTTTAAAATTAATTTTTATTTTAAAATGAACTAATATTTCATTTGATTTACTGCTTGTGTTTCTTTTATGTGTCTCCTAGGTTTCACAATGGGCTTTTCTTTTTGGCCATTTTCTTCAACAGTGCAAACATAATTTCTTTGATACATGAGGTGACAATCTCTTCTTCAGCTACCTATTATGTTGTGGGTCTGCTACACACACACATTGTTTTTGTTGTTAATGTATGTAATGCATTAATGATAAAAATATTCATCCTTTTCAGCACCATGAATTCATTGTTTTGAGTCCCTAAAATGGCCTGATTGGGGCCAATTTTAGAGCACTGAGCACTGTGGGGGTTATTTACTAAAGGCAAATCCACTTTGCACTACAAGTGCACTGCAAGTGCACTTGAAAGTGCACTGAAACTGCACTGAAAGTGCACTTGTAGTGCAAAGTGGATTTGCCTTTAGTAAATAACTCTCATTGTCATTGTAAACTACAACAACTTACTTCAAAAACTGGTATTGAGCATTGAAATAAGAAGCCACACATTGTTGAGTATAAAACAATTTACTCCGTGCACATTCATATGTGCGTTAGAAATGGGTTTTTGAACAAACCAACATCTTTAGTGTATAACATTTTTATGGTTGACATTAGTAATAGCCTTTTTTTGGTTAAACAGGCATGTTTAAAACCATAATAACATACACAACTCAGGAACTTCCAAAGTTCAACTTTCAAAAATTGAAGACAATATCAGACATTAGCATGTCCAAACTGTGTTGATCTTGCCTTCATCAGATGGGGTGATGTCACCCCTGTAAAAGCCAAATTTTGAAGATGCACACAAATTGGGAGGCAAAATGTGGATTTTCCTTCTGATCCCATGCCTAATGTCAACATGTGCTAGCTCCCGTAATGGGGGATCAACAGACATGTTTCGTTGGTGCAATCCCTTCCTCTCCCATACTTGAGTTGAGAGGAAAGGGTTGCACCTGCAAAGCACGTACATTGATATCCCATAATGGCAGATAGCACATGTTGACACACTGGGGGTTATTTACTAAAGGCATATCCACTTTGCACTACAAGTGCACTGCAAGTGCACTTGAAAGTGCACTGCAAGTGCACTTGGAAGTAAAGTCGCTGTAGATCTGAGGGGGACATGCAAGGAAAATAAAAAAGCATTTTAGCTTGCACATGATTGGATGATAAAATCAGCAGAGCCTCCCCTCATCTCAGATCTAACCCTTAGATTTAGAGTGACTGCACTTCCAAGTGCACTTTCAGTGCACTTGCAGTGCAAAGTGGATTTGCCTTTCGTAAATAACCCCCACTGTGTCCATCTTCAAAATTTGGCTTTTATAATACTTTAAAACTTGATTTAAAAGAAAAAATTCCAAAACGGTACAATTTTTGTGTGTTTTAGATTCTGCCTAAAACATCAATGATGTTCTTAATTTTTTGTTGAACATCATTGATGTTTTCCTTTATCTTTTCACGATTGCACACCATGATCTCCCCGATGAGGACGTGTGCACTTGCACTGGTGAAATGAGTTTCTTCTTCCACAACATCCACATCACCTAAAATAAAAAAAAACACACCATGTGCAGTATTATAAATATGCAGACATACATCTATTCCCTGAAGCTGTGGTCTCAGACACTCACCTGTTGTGGTCACTATTTTGCCCAAATCATGTACCTCAGAATCCACATCATCAGGTTGTGGTGTGGGGATTTCCCCTTCTTTAGGAGGTTGGGGGTCCCTGGTGTCCTCAGATGTCCCGAGTCTTTTCTCCCCTATGTGAATAAAAAAAAAGGTATACTTAGCACACAGATATTTGAGGCAAGAAATAGGAATATGAAACATTACTTGAAAGTGTCGTACGATTGTTTGTTTTGGCAGAGTTCCAACTTGAAGACATGATTTTTTCCCTTTCTTCAAGCTGGAATACTTACCTTTTTTGGTAGTTTCCCACATGGAAACACCCCTAGTATCCACTGGAGCACCTGTGTCAGAAAAAAAGGGTTTTCTGGTGTTCTACACTAGTGCTCCTGCGTCCAGATGTGTAAACAGCTACTGAGTGTCCTCTCCTTACACTGAATCAAGTTTGCATTTCATTCTAGTTACAAACACATCTAGACAACATACTTCTTTTAATACAAATAGGCCTGAACAAATGTAGTTAACCTGCATCTGCCAAAAACATTGTATTAGTGAGTCGAACAAACTTTGTTTACTACGAACGATTACTGTGCCCACGAACCTGAAACTTGCCATTTTAATTCCATTTTAAACTGTACAACAATAAAGAAAAGCACATGGAGCAGCACGAAAGTAATAATAATAATAGCAACACACGACAAAATACTTACTTTTTTGCAGCACTCTCTTGATTCTTCTGTACTGATCCTGCTCCCTCAATTTGAGGTCTGACCATTGTTTCCTCAGTTGATCCTTGGATCGTCATTCCCCAAACTCCTTCTGCAGACTTTTCATAACTTTAGACATGATTTTGGCTTTTCTCACATTTGTTTTTCTGTACGGTCCATATTTCCCATCATAGGCGGCCCTCTTCAAGATGTCCACCATCTCCACAGTCTCAACAAAGGACATATTTGAGGCCTTAAATCTCCTGGATCGGGACATTTGTTGCTCTGGGCTTTCCTCGTCATTGCTGCTATGCTCATGCACCTGCTCTGTCTCTGCCATGTGCTCTCCCACTGCCCTGAAAGAGAAGGGGCGGGGAATATACTAGAAAGAAGGTCAGGGGTGGGTGGAGTTTCACACATGCGCAGTGTATATAAAGCGTAACACGCATGCGTCGTACATATGATCTGTTAGCAGAGGACGGAGTCGTGGAAGCGCCAATCGTGCTAATGAAGGTACAACTTTAACTTGGGGCATCAGTGGTTAGTGGCCTATACTGCTTAGAGATTGAGGACAAGATTATGAGAGTTTAGCCTGACATTAGGGTTTGTCTTGTGTTGTGTCTTGCAGATAAAATGGATAGATTCAATGATCACGACTCTCTTCCTAGCTTCATTGATAAAAACAGGGAGCTGCCCTGTCTGTGGCAGGTGAAACACCCATTTTATAATAATAAAATAAAGAGGAGGGCAGCACTGGATCAATTGCTTGAATTGGTGAAGCTGGTGATTCCCACAGTAACCATCCCCTATTGGAAGTGCAAAATTGGTGGCCTGAGGAGCACATATAATAGGGAGTGCAAAAAGGTCCAGGATACCATGAGATCAGGAGCAGCAGCAGATGTGATTTATGTCCCCAGTCTGTGGTACTACCACAGACTGCAGTTTTTGTAAGACCAGATTGAAATCAGGCCATCACTCTCAACCCTTCCTTCCACACTTCCTTCCACCTCAGAGGCTTCCAACATACAACCTGGGCCTTCCACCCAAGAAGAAGATGTGGAGGAGCCCAGCTTGAGCCAGGTATAGCATTGTTCAACATATTTCTTGTCACAAAATTAATGATGTTAACTAGATGCTATTATTGATCACTAATTTCTGATTTAACAAAGTGGTTTAAATATCAATAGACAGTAGTAGCCAAAAATGTTTGGGACAAGAATGAAAAATGCTGGGGTCAGAAGGATAATCTTTTCTATTTGTTAACATTCAATTTGCAACAGTCATGAGCTCAAAATTGTGTGTGACTGATGACCAAAAAACTAAAACTATGTACCATTTTCATACACAGGAAAGTCTCAGCCAGGAGGAGGCCGTGGAAAGTGGCAGCCAGGAGGTGGTGGGAGAAAGTGGCAGCCAGGAGGTGGTGGGGAAAGTGGCAGCCAGGAGGTGGCAGGGGAAGTGGCAGCCAGGAGGTGGCAGGGGAAAGTGGCAGCCAGGAGGTGGCGGGGAAAGTGGCAGCCAGGAGGTGGTGGGGGAAAGTGGCAGCCAGGAGGTGGCCATGCCCAGTAGCCTAACCGAATCGCAGGTTCTTCCCCTCCACCTTCCAACAAAAGACCCAGGAAGGGGAGTAACGTGGAGGAGTCAGCACTTTCTTTGATTTGGCAGGCTACTGCGACCCTCAGAACCACCCACAATCTTCAAGAGGCCTATGCCTGCATGGCAGCCAGCAAAATGCAGGAAATGGAGGTGGGACAATGCCTCATTTGTGAGGAAGTCATCTATAAAGCCCTAAATAAGGGGGTGATGGGCAAAATCACAAAAAAAGTCACGTATGTGAGTTGGACCATACTCCTCTTCCACCTCCTGCCACAACTCCAACACTACAGCCACAGTCTGGAAGGAAGTGTGCAAGGAAGTCTTGAGAGTGATGGCATGGGTTCGGTCTGGTCTGGCAAAAAACGCAGGCTGTTGTAAGACCACAGCCTCGGGGCATAAATGTCATCTGCTGCTGCTCCCGATCTCTCGGAGTGCTGGACCAGATTGTGTTTCCTATTAAATGGACTCCTCGGGCTACCAATTTTGCCTGTCAAATAATTGATGTCTGACGGAGATTATTCTGGAGATCACGAGAAATAATAAAGAAATGAGTTTGTTAGAACTCTGTGTGAACATCAGCAGCGAAACAACTTCATTATTCTAGCATTATAAAGAAGAAAAGAATGCGCTGCATTTAAAGATTAACAAAAATTTGCACCGTGACGAATGTGCTATCTCCATTATGAACGCTAGTTTTACCAGACCAAGCGCTTCCGTCTCGTACTTGATTCAGAGCATGTGTGGAATTTGGTGCGTCGGAATTGTCTACACATGCTCGGAATTTAAGACAACAGATTCTGTTGTCTAAAAATTTGAGCTCCAGCTCTCAAACATCTGTTGTTAGAAATTCCGACAGCAAATGTCCAATGAAGCCTACAAACGGTTGGAATTTCCGACAACAAACTCACATTGAACATTTGTTGTTGGAAATTCAGATTGTGTCTATGCGGCATTATGGTTTCTCTTTAACCATTTACCTGCCATGGATTTTCTACATGTCATGGCTTTGAAAGAATTAAAACAAGTTTATAGCTGGAAAGCAGATGTTAGCTTGATGTAAAATTGTGCAATAGCCTCCTGGCAGTGATGTATATAAATAACTCATCTATTTGAATATCAACAACCAATTCAACCCATTCCTCAAAGGTTCTGCTGATTTATAATTGAATTTTGTGTATCCAAATGAAACAATAAAGTGGATTTCAATGTTTTGGCCTTTCATGAATCAACAGGTCACTCGAGGACATACCGATTTTTGATAAACAATGGAATAAGCTGTGACATTTCCAAAGAAGTGTGAGGAGTGAAGCTTCCAGCCAATGATGTCATCATGTTTTGATCAAACAGAGAGTGAGGAAGCTGGTTAGCTGTGACTGACTGGGCTAGCATAGGATTGAGCCCAGTAAGAGGCAAGCCAGGCTAGTGCCATTCATGTGGCTGCTTTTCATTTATTTATGCATGTGAGTGTTTTTATACCTGATTCATTAATTAAATACTGTCAGTGAGAACATGTGACTTCTGAGTGGATGTAGCACTCCTGAGAGCTGCTTTACCTGTGGGAGTTCTGTGAGGGAGTTCATCATCATTTGATGATCCCAGAAGGGGATACATGCATTTGCTGACCGCTGTGTAACTTTTAAAACTAAATATTTTTTATTGAAGCGTTTTCAGATAAGACAATAACGATCATGTATAGCATTACATCGCGTAAAAACAATGAAAGAAGAAAAAATCAAGATTCAAACCAAAATAACATCATTAGGCCAGTGGAGAGGGCGAGGGGCATGAGCCTGTCTATTGCTATAACCAGCCGTATACGAGCTGAAGATGTCAGGGGCAGAGGTATCAAGGAAGTTTTGATAAGGTATTTCACAGTCAGAATCCAGAACCGAGGCTGACCACTTCTACTACGGTTGCCAGATCCGATTCGAACCTCACCTCTGCAAGATAACTGTCAGAGGGGTAAATAACTAATCACTGTCTGGTGATGGCCGGTTATACCCTAAGGCCCCAGGCACCCCACCTCTGTGGGAACTTACTGTGGAAGTGCGTACTGCCTCCAGGATGTTCCCGTCCTGTTGCCTCCCCAAGGCATGCACCAGCCCTCTGATGGATCCAGGTGAACCCATGACCCCTTGTTCTCAGAAAGTAGTTAATGAGCTCAGCTCTTGTTGCATATTCAGGCTGTCTATGCTCCTAGAGTCAGTATAGTGACTACCCCTGAAGCCTCTCCAGACCCCGAAGGAAAACTGGCTTAATTGAAAAGGTGGGAGGGACAGAGTGTCCAAACAGAAGAGAAGAGAAAGGTGAGAGAGGGGAAAGAAAAGAGGAGCGGTGGGTTCAATGTGGAGTTGGTGCTCTCCAAGATCCCTGCGACATTCCAGGAAGAAGAGGAATGTTGCAGTATATGGCCCAAGGCTCCCAGGTGTCTTAGAACTTCCCAGTTTTGTCATTTAGCTTTGCTACAATCTGTTCTTGCGCCATGATCCAAGAGACTTTCCTCTTGAATCCCTGGAAGGAGACCATGTTTTTTCCAGGCTTTGGCGATAGTAACTTTGACCCCTAAGAGAATGAAATAAATCAACACCTGTGAGTATTTAGGAAGAGCCTCAATATTGCCATTTAGCAGTGCTACATTGGGGTTAGGGGTTATCACAACCTTTGTGATTGTACTAACTGTACAGAATACTTTCTGCCAGAAGGATCTGATGCGTGGACAGGCCCACCATGTGTGTATCATCGTACCCTCCAGTTCACATTCTCTGAAACATAGTGGGGAGGACCCCAGAAAGATGACCGCTAATCTAGCAGGGACATAGTACCATTGAGACATTACCTTTATGCTGGCTTTGATAAGGGAAATGTTAAGGATGCCTTTGTATGCGCGTTTAAATGCACTGAACCATGCCTGTGTGGTCCAGGAGCTGTCGGTCTCCTCCTCCCAGGCTCGAGTGTAGGTTAGTTTGTCTGGGTGTGACATTAGTGCAGTATAGATCAAGGATATCCCTCCCCTCTGAACCTCTGTATTGGAGCACCAATTTTCATAGGGAGTTAATGGGGGTTCCTGTTTATTTAACCAGATTGAGTGTAGATAGTGGAAGATTTGGGAGAATCTGAATACTTCGGAATCGGGCATATCTAGTTTCTTCCTATAGTGTGACAATGTAATTGGGACCCTGGGGGAGAGAAAATGACCAATACTATAAAGGCCTTTATCTGTCCACCATTGGAATGATTTAATGGTCAACCCTCGTTGAAAGTCAACGTTGTGGAATAAATGTGCTAATGGTTTCATGGGTGAGATCAGATTGTGTTGGGAAAAAAGTCTGGAGCACAAGACCATTGAATGGGAAAGGGTGGGGGACATAATGGCAGGCCTGAGTTTTGGATTGCACCAGTGAAGATATTCGATGATATTCAGAGGGGTGGCACATCTCTCCATCGAGAGCCATTCAGGCTTCGGGCCTTTTGAAAAGACCACTGAAATTTGAGACAGTTGTGTCGCCCGATAATAGCCCCACAGATTAGACAAGTCCAACCCACCCTGAGTTTTTAGGCGATGAAGAATACTAGAGGGACACCTATACCCCTTGTGGCCCCATACAAATCAGACAATCTCTGATTGGAATTTGCTAAGTACTTGTTTCTTTATTGGGATTGGAAGGGAGCAGAATAAATACAAGATACGGGGGAGAAGGGTCATTTTCACTGCATGAATCCTACCCAGCCAGGACAGATCACACTTCGTCTACTTCTCCAAGTCAACTTTACATTTGTGTAGCAGAGGAGGATAATTGGTTCTGGAAAGACTATCAACATCTGGTGTTATTTTGATGCCTAAATATGGGATTTCAGTAATGGCCCAAGAGAAGTCAAAGTTGATAGAGAGTTGAATAAGCAGTTCCGGGGGACTGTTATATTTAAAGCTATTGATTTGGACATGTTGACCCGCAGACCTGATACTGCACTAAAACTCCGTAAGCTTTTATATATCATAGGAGTTGATGTAAGAGGGGACATGACATAGAGGATGAGGTCGTCAGCATATCGCGCACACTTATGTTCCTGACTACCGCACCTCACCCCTTTAACATCAGGGTTCGCTCTTATCGCTACTGCCAATGTCTTGATAGCCACTGCAAAGAGGAGAGGAGAGAGAGGGCAGCCCTGTTCGGTACCCCTCCCGATTGTGAGCGATTCTGAATACCTACCCATGAGACGTACCTGCGCTGATGGAATTGAGTAAAGGGACTTAATTAGATTCAGAAAGTAAGGGCCAAAACCCATCTCTGTAATATCTCAATTAGATAAGCCCAGTCTACCAAATCAAAGGCCTTGTGTAAATCTATGGAAAGGAGGAATCCTTTTTGAGGGGAACCCCCATCCCACCTAGAGAAGGGAGATAACGTCTATTGTTCTGCGTATCTGGTCCGGTCCCTGTCTCCCAGGGATGAAGCCCACCTGATCTCTATGAATATAGGCGGAAAAAGCTTGCCACTCTGTTAGCAAGAATCTTGGTCATTATTTTAATATCGTTGTTTATAAGTGAGATAGGCCTGTAGTTACCCAATTCGCTAGTGTCTTTATCCGGTTTCGGAATAACCTAAACGTAAGCGTAATTGAGATCAGATCCCAGGGGGGCTCCATCCTTGAGGAAGTGAAAAAACCTGGCCATGTGAGGGGCCAGACAGGGGTCAAATTTCTTGTAATAGCCAGTGGAGAAGCCATCTGGGCCAGGGGCAGAACCAGTTTTAAGGGATTGGATGGTGTCCAATATCTCTTCCGTGGAGAACAGGCTCTCCACGAGCTCCCTATGTTCCTTTGTTAGGGTGGGCAGTGGGATAATGTCAAGGAATTGGCCTCCTTGCAGTTAGGAGGGGGGCTTAATCGGTTTGTATAGATCAGAATAGAAATGTGAGAACGCTTCCATTATCTTTGTTGGGTTCTGAGTTAGGTCCCCTGATGTAGTCTCGATTTTGGGAAATGCTAAAGAGCGTTGTTTAGGACTGAGCTTCACTGCCAGTCTGGACCCAATCCTGTCAGTTTGAGAATAAAATTTAGCCCCGGTCCACCTCAGATGTTTCTCTGAAGCGGTTGTTAGGGATAGGTTAAGGAGGGCTCGTGACTTGTCAAGGGCCTTCAGTGACTCGGGAGTGGGGAAGTTCTTGTGTTTTTTCGCTAATAAGCGGTATTCTGCTGTAAGTTTTAGCACATCTGCCTTGTGTTCAGCTTTGTGTTTCGAAGTTATTTGAATGATATGTCCCCTGATAACCGATTTATGCTCTGCCCAAACCATTGAGGGGGTCACTCCGCTCATCTGATTGATACAGAAATATTCTCTAATGGCTGATTCCAGAACCGAGCACTGGATCGGGTCGCTTAGGAGGGACTCCTGAAGGCACCAACAGGGAGGTCCCCTCGGGCCTCCCACTCTCCGGGTTGTCACAGTGACCATCGTGTGGTCGGACAGTGGGGAATCAAGGATTTTGGAGCCTAAAATAAGTGGAACTGTATGGGAGCGAGTGAAGATGTGGCCTATCCTGGCGAAGGAGTTGTGAGGGGCTGAGAAATGGGTATAGTCCTTTTTGTGTGGGTTGGCTTCTCTCCAGATGCCAATCAACCCTTCTTCATGAAAGAGGTTAGCTATTTTAGCACTTTGTCTAGATGGACGCTTTGGTTTCGATTTCCCATCTGCTGATTTGTCTAGAGCGAAGTCAAACGCGGTATTTGAGTCTCCGCTTAAAATAACCATCCCCTCGCAGTTTACTGAGCATAGATTCAAAAAAGGTCTCTGACCCTTGTTGGGGGTGTAGTATGAAATAAAAGTATAAAGTTCGCCAGCTATGTGGCCTGACACTAACAAGAAACGTCCCTGGGGATCTACTATTGTCTCCGGCTAGGACATATTTATGTGTTTAGCAAGACATATTGCTACTCCCTTAGTTTTGTTGTCAGCTGATGCTATGAAAAATTGGGGGTAGTGCTGATGGAGAAACTTGGGTTTGTAGGTAGCCGGGAAGTGTGTCTCTTGTAACAGCAGGATGTCAGCATGTATGGAGTGATAAGATTGGAAGAGTTTCCTGCATTTGATGGGAGAATTGAGTCCCTGCGTGTTGTGTGAGACTATTTTGAGGGGAAGGGAAGGGTTATTTGTACTAGCCATGGTTCAGAGTGGAGAGAGCCATCCAAAATATCTGCGTCTTACCTTTGTACGGTGGGTAGAACTCGCACCGAAGCCCAGTGAGAAGAGAAATCACCTTGCTCGGACCTGGGACGTGAATCCAGAAGCAGCCCTGGAACCCAAAAGAGCCTCTACCGGAATATGAGAGGGTAGTAAGTAGCGGGGAAGCAAGAAATGAAAAGAGAGAAGAAGGATAAACCATGACGTAAATGCAACAAACAATTAAGAATCATGAGTGTGTGTTGAAAAGAGTGAACTTTGTGGTCCCCTGACCCCACCAATCCCCAAAGGCAGGAAGGACAAGTCATTCCTACCCCTACAACCAATTGTACTGGTACATCCATAGAAAAGGGACACCGGAGAAGACCAAGGCCACCACAGGTAGACCTGGGCTCTAAAGGGAGGCACACTGGGTCCACCACAGCCCCAGCGCCTCATTACTCTCTAACTGAAGACATCCTGAGCGTCTATAATGAACGTGTGACAGAGCGTCCAAAATATATATAAAACCTTATTCATTTTGTAAGTAGTATAACTAATCCCCCCCAGAAAAGAAAAAAAAAGGGGGGAAAATTCAACAACATTGAACCTTTAACTTACGGCCTGGGATGTAGACTAAATGCCGTAACCTGGAGGGGAACTAACAGTTATATCTAATAACCCATAAACCATAGGGACCCTCAACGGGTATCATGTTTCAGTACTCCCCCCCACAGTCCAGGAAAGAAGACCCAGACACTTAATCATGGACAGACTTGTGGTCTAGAAAGACAGAAAGTGCAATTATGGTACATAACCAAACTTGACGTGACAAAAGGGGAAACTGGGGGATATCAAAACAACAAAAAGGTGTGGTGCTGAACAATGTCATATACAACTGTAAACAAGTCAATAGGCAATAAGAAGGATCAATTGTATCTGCTTTGAGCATGTAGTCCTCATGTAAACATTAAAGATACATGGTCTGTATGGTAATATGTTAAAACAGAATATTGAAGAATTATGTAGACATCTCGACTAAAAATCCGCTCACTACCACCAAGAGTTGAGGAGGCTTACCAGATGAGGTGGACCCAATGGGGCATACGCCGGATTGGGTCGGACAAGGCTTAGGTGGTGAGTGGCTGTGTATACTCCGAGAAGGATGCGGTCTCGCGGGTTTGTTGTATTCATCCAGATAATACCAGGAACTTGGGAGGTGTACGCAATCTCCCGGATGTGGGAGGTCATGTAGATCTTAAGGAAGTGGTGGAGTATTCCGTAAGCAAACCCCTCAAAGCAACATTCCGCGGACCAGAAATTGATGTGGAAGGATGGGGAAAGAAAACAAGGGCCACATAGTGTAAATCCAAAAAACAAAAAGTATTTATTGAAGTAAAATAGATGTACACTCACATGTAGATCCAAAACTTAAAACAGCGCTGTTTGAGAAAAAGTGGCGACAATGGGGTCCTGCCCGACGCGTTTCGTCCTCAAAGACGTCGTCTGGGGGGTTTCCCCCACTGTAGCCACCCCAATATATATAGAAAATATGCCCTTCCTCATGGGAAACAGCTCCACGTATGAAAAATGATCACTTCCGGTTTCGGCCAAAATGGCCGACCGGCGTGCGTTCCAGGCGTGCGTGCCACGCCTCTCTTCCATAGTATCTACTGCACCGGAAGTGTAAGAACGATGTACGGCAAAAATGCCAATCAAAATAAAAAGTCCATGAATGGATGATGTGTATCGAGCCAATACCGAACTAAGTGGTGTGCCTGCAGTGAAAAATAGGGTGCAGTGATGTGCCCACGAATGTGTGAAGTGCGCACAGTACTGCGCATGTGCGATGGGTATAAGTGCTGCGCTCAATACTGCGCATGCGCAATGGGTGTAAGGGGAAAGGTGGCGCAGTGGAAGAATGGCCCCGAGGCACTTATAGTGTAATTACATAATGTGGAGAAATGACGCTCGTGCGTTAAAATGCCGGTGAATACGGCTTGGTCTGAAAAGTCACCATACATTAGAGAGGTGACAAAAGCCAAGTTAGAAACCTTAAATTTGTGTTGAGAAAGGGGGGTGTGAGTGAATATCCCCAGTGAACGAGTGCTAAGTGACAACCCAGATCAGGGCCCTGATCTGTTGGCGGAGGGCTGAGAGTCATGGAGGAAGATTTTCCTTCAATCTTTTGGAGTTTTGTTTCAGCCAGGAGGGTTGCAGCGAGCTCGCTGGTGGAGGTCTCTTTGTGGAGGAGGATAGCATCCCTCTGCTTGCCTGTGAAGAGGATGGGTCCTGCGGAATCAGGCCAAGCTGTAGCAAGAGTTGTTCCCCTTCTGTGAAAGTAGAGAAACTGTAGCTTCTGTGTTTGTAGGAAAAGTTCAGTTTCAGGGGGAATGACCACCTGTAAGATATTTCCCCGTCCAGTAATAGCTCAAGTAGTGGCTTCAGTGCTCTTCTTTTCTGAACCGTGTAGGGAGACAGATCCGCGAAGATCTAGATTTTGTGTCCATGTAACGTTAGATTATCAGAATTCCTGGCCTTCCTCATCACCTCCTCCTTCACGGAGTAAAAGTGGGGTTTCACTATTATGTCTCTTGGCAGGCCATCCTTTCAGGGGATTGCAGGGCTCTGTGGGCCCTGTCCAGCTCAAGGGGATGTTCAGCAATCTCAGGGACAAGGTCTTTTATGAGGGATTTAATAGCAGTATACACCTCTTTTACACTTTTGGGGAGCCCCCTGACCCTGAGGTTATTAATCCTAGCCCCTGCCTGGTCAGCTTTCTTCTCAATGGCATCAATTCTCATCCCTATCTGCTGCAGGTCAGCATGGATGGATGAGGTTATCTGTGCTGCATTCTGAGCCAGACTTTTGGATAGCATTTGTGCAAAAGCTTCCATCATAGAGGGAAAGTCTGTGAGGGTGGGGGATGCCTCATGTGCCTCACTGACAGACAGTAGCAGGCCTGCGTGGGGATCCATCATGGGGTGGATGGGAGGCCAGAGTTCAGGCTGAATAACAGGGATTCTGTAGAGGTAGACGAGGTGGCCTGGGGCAGCGACAGATTCACGGTACCTGGAGAAGGTGGGGGGACCAGGTCCCGGTCCGCAATGGAGTCCTCAGCATCCACAGCTATGTGAGGGCCTTGTGGAGTGGCCGCCATCTTTGCATAGCTGGCCAGGCCCACCGCGGCGGTCATTTGGCTCGATAGGTTCCTCCTAGCGTGACCCGCGGACATCGGGAGGATCCCGGGTTTTCCCCTGCTCGATTCGGCCGGTGTGATGCTTGGGGGAGCGCTCTGTCAGCTCCTGAGGCTAGAAGAGGGCTGTGGTGGAGCGGAGCCCTAGATGCCGACAGCCATCTTGGAAGCTGCCGAGCATGTGCCTCTGCTGTGTAACTTTTAGGGTCAACAGCACAAGGTGAGCAGTTTGGAGAGATATGGATGAGGAGTGCACCATCTGAGGATTGTTTTGCTCATGAGAAGAATTATTCTTCATGAATTGCACATTGGACTTTTAGGAGTTCTTACACATATGCACTGTGATTTTGCTGTATGGTCACATGGAATGCACAGAGGACTTTGGTTGGATGAGGCACTCCTGAGGGCTGTTCTCCTTGTGGGAGTTTTAAGGAGGAGATCATATCATTTTATGATCCCAGAAGGGGATACATGCATTTGCTGACCTGTGTGTAACTTTGAGGTCGCTGCCACAAGGTGAGCAGTGTGGATTGATATGGGAGAGGAGAAGAGTGTACCATCTGAGGATTGTTTTGCTCAATAGAAGAATGTTTCTGAATGAATTGCACATTGGACTTTATTGGGTGTTTGCACAGACTGCACAGTGATTTTGCTCTATGGTCACACTGAATGCACAGAGTAGTGCTTGTCAACAATAACATATCACAGTGAGGGGCTAATGTTTTACAGTTAAAGCTAGGCATACATTGATCAAAATGTGCCGAGTTCAGCAGGGACCAGCAGAATTTCAATCAGTATATGATCCTCCCCCCTTGACAAAAGTCAATTGTTTGGCTTCAATCAAATGGACATTTTGGAAAACTTTTATTGTTTAGCAGCTGCAGCCACTAGTCAGTGTATTCTGACAGCAGCAGGTCCCACTGTCAGAAAATAATATTCCAGTGGGAGTGTTCCTCCATTTACCTCATTTGTGTGGATAGAGGAATCTGCTAGTATTTTTTTTTTCATTTGACCCACTGGCTGAGCAACAAGAAACTGTCTATGTCTAGCTTAAACCTCAACAGCTATTAGATGTCCACCCCATGTAAACAAATTATGGCTGCCAGGAACCTGCAAGAATGATCAGATTCCACCTAACAACATCATGCATTTGTATATTGGTTATACATAGTTCTGATGTTCATGTCTACATACTTAGATATGACCCTCATGCATGTTTACAAAGAAATGTGTTCATAGATTTTACATTGTAGGACAAATAAAAAGGAGAAAGGAGCACCACCTCCTAAGTGTAGTAATTTATTAAAATGGGTTTAAAAGACAAAAATGCACTCACATCATGAAACGGTTAAGAACACATGACATCCTCTAATCCAGACTGCAGAGCTCATTTTTAAAGATAGCGTCTGATATTGTGCCACAGATCCTATGCAGAATCAGCAGGAGAGCGCTGTTGAGGAGACTTGAGCGATGCTGGAAGCAGTGAAGATAGAGAGTACCCTTGGGGAGTTGATGTGGAACACTGCTAACTGGAGACCGGGACCTGATCGGAGATGTAGAGAAGGACCAACAGGATGACGTAGCAAGTGTGGGGGTGTAGCTTATGCATTTCAAAGCAACAGGGACCGCTGTTCTGTCCACCAGATGTGTATGCGCTGGTTATTTGTACCTGTGTTGTTAAATTTACATGCAAAATGTGTAATTTACTTAAGACAATCATATGTGGTGTGCAGGCTCCATCTAGAGTTCCTTTTTGGTATTGCTGCAGTTCTGTTTATTTCTTTTAATGTATGTGTAATTGAGGAAGTTGTCAGCAAGCAGGGAATTCTGGGTAGAATCTTGGCAGGAAGTGAACCAGTCACCATTCTTTTCAACACATTGCAGGGAGTAACACATGTATTTTGCAATCTATCGTCATCACCCTTTAGAGAACTTAAAAAGTAACTTTTTACTATCCCATCTTGTACTGTATATCGTTGTTTATGCAATGCATACTGTATTGTATGCAATATTATACTTATTGAGTTCTATTTCTGTTATTTTGTAGTTTCACCTGGCTTGTTCTAATAAAACTGAGATCAAAGAAATATGGTATCTACAGTTATTGGGATAAAAAGGTTTAGCTATCTGCTCCTTGAGACAGAACAACTGCCCTTTTGTCAAAGGGCTCTGCTACATCATTTATCGTCATGGGGAACTCTATAGGGAAAATTTAAACCAAAGCCTGCATGATTTCAGTGTAACCCACATTTTCTCTCCTGATACTTCCTTTTGGCCAGCAGATGAGATGGTGGCCTCCCTGGCCAAAAAAAGTCACAAGTGGCATGCAACAAATACATAGTCTTTGATTGCAGTTCTCTGAAAAGATGCACATGCAGGAATCAGGGGAGGCCTGGTATTCAATCCAGCAGACAGTTTAATATCCACAACCGTGCCTTACAAATTATATATCACATACTATACAAAGCAAGTTGTTGACTATTCTTTTTTTTTTTTTTAAATTCATGTTGTTTTTTGTGAATAAATCAGTTTTAGAACAATCCTTCTTGTTGGATGTTTTCTGTGTTCTTTCTAAACTTTTTGACACTTCCATAGCACCAGACTCTGCAGTAGCGCTCTTGAACCTAAAGCCACCTTCCATTACCCACTGACAGTTCAAACTATGGCTCCAGGTAACAACTGTAGCCAAACAAACAATTGTGAAGCAGGGAAAACCCCCTTCCTTTAGTGAGAACCCAAAACAGAGTAACACAAGCTTTAATCCATGCCAAAATAGAAATTGTGCTGCTGGACAAAGTTTCCAAATATGAAAAACTCTGTAACCCTTGAGGATGCTACTCCCCATGCACCCCCTAGAGGACCCAGTCCTCCCGGGGATAGACACCCTTTCCCCCACCCCCTCTCTACCTTCTCTTCTACTCTCTACCTTGGCTCTTTCCCCTTCTCTTACATATTCCCCCTCCATTATGGTTCACCGAAGCCTTACCACCTCCCACTTCCTTTCTTCTCTTAGTTTGACACTCACCATGTAACTGTTGGCCCTCCCAGCCTATTACTATTTGGGACACCCATGGTCCTCCTTTTTCTGCCTCATTCGCAGACTTTGATATGTTATCTCGTTCAATATTTAAATTGCTGTCATGACAATGCAATGTATTAAAGTGATATTAAAGTCTTGTTTTTATATTTTAAAAAGTAACAAACATGTTATATTTACCTGCTCTGTGTAATGGTGTGGCACAGAGCAGAACCAATCCTCCTCTTCTCAGGTCCCACACTGGGGCTCCTGGCCCCTCCCTCCTGCCGGGTGCCCCTACAGCAATCGGCTTGTTATGGGGTCCCCCTAGCTGAGCTGCTGCTCTGTGTGTCCATTTACACACGGAGCCGTGGCGTGGCCCCACCCCCTCCATCTCCTGATTGGCTTACTGGTTGCCATTGGCTCCTGCTGCTGCCAAAAGCAAATAAGGAGTTTGAGTCCCCGGGGAGGCAAGGCTCTCCTGGACATCTCTGGATCGAGAGGGGGCTCAGATAAGTATTAGGGGGATGCTGGGGGGGCTGTTGCACACAGGTTTTTTACCTTCGTGCATAAAAATGCATGAAAGTAAAAAAAGCTTGTGCCTTTAGAACCACTTTAATGTTGACACCAATTGTCTAATGTTTTCTAATAATATAGCTTTCGTTGGACTTACTTCAATACAATGTACTGAGCGCTTGGTTGTACCCATTCTTATCCCCAAATGATTGTCTGTACCTTTCGCAATATGTTACATTGTCTAACAGTAACATGTTTTACTGTACCTTGTCATTTGTTTGAACACTAAATCAGTTTTAGAAAAATGGCTGTTTTGGGTTCTTTTATTTAACTCTTTTGACTTTATGGTGGAAACATCCAATATGTCAGCACACTAAAGATCAGTCTTTTTCTTAACCAAGCGTTCCTTGAGCAAAACATTTTCTGTTTGTCAGCTAAGTAACCAAGACACCAATTACCTTTTTCAGCTTGTACGGATGAATCTATCACTGCCACCTATTGTAGTCACTGTTCTGAAAATTTTCCACCCAATGTTGGGCAGTTTTTCTGCTGACAGGGCTGCCCATGGCTTGTATTTCTCATGGTTCATCAGGAACCAGCTGACATTTGTGTCATGTATGGTCAGCTTAAATAATAGTCATAAGATTGTTACCTTGTATGGCAAAAACACGTGTATAAGAAGGCAATGTATAATGTATATGGACACCTCTGTATTGCTAATCTGGATACTGACGGGCTTGGCAGAAACACACTCCTTTACGTTTTGAGAACGCTATTCTATATCCTAGCACTCTAAACATTTATTTTTTAAAGTAGTAACATTTAACTAATTACATATGCATCGCTGTTTCTCTACACAATATTATTTCATTAGAAGAAATTCCTCTTTAACCTCCCTGGTTGTATGATTATGTCAGATTTTTGCGTCTCAAAGCGGTACATTGTTTTGCATAGAAATTTGGCGTTTTATATTGTAGTCCTGTAATTCTTAGGAATAACTCACTTAAATCTGTCCAAACAAGAGTCTAGTAGACGTCCTGGGTATGATAAGGTTTGAAACACAAAATCATAAGTTATAATATAATAAATAACTATAAATAATTATCAAAAATAATAATATAATAATAATAAAATGTATTCAATAATGTAATCAAATCAAAAGCACTGAAATTTGCTCAGCTGCAGCATTGTTGCTGTATCACTTAAAATGTCTGATGACAAATTTCCCCACAAATCACTATCGCTGAATTCTGCAAGTGATTCTTATTTACTATCGCTGTTTTCTAGCTGGTCAAAAAACACTTTTGATGTAAAGGGACATTTTTTGGATGCCATGGACATTCTCAAGTTTCCAGGCAGAAAGAATGGCATATATAATATAAAAGTGCATGCAGGGCACTGGACAAAGTACTAGGGACAAAAGGGATGTGAAATAATTTGATACAGTAATGTAATCTTACAGTGTACTGTGTTGTTTTTTGCACTTTTTGAATTTGCCACCGGGCTCCGCCCCCATGCGTTGCTACACTTGCAGTGAACGGAGCCCGGCACACTGTATATCGGGCGGAGGACACAGCCCGTGGACACAGCGGAAGGACTTCGCCTGATCCTGGGGACAAGGTAAGTAACTTTGCCTGGATCCTGTAATGCAATCCCGAGTGTGGCTCGGGGTTATAGCTTTTGGTAGCAAAAATTCACCCCAAACCACACTCGAGAATACCGCTAGGTAGGTTAAGCCATATGCACATAATTAAATAACAAAAGATGATAATCCTATTTTAGGTTGATGTTTTAATTTATTAACAGCTCTATTTGCAAATATTTAAGTAGAAACTGCAGTTGTGATGAATCCAATTATTTTATGTGATGGATGGGTTTTCATTAGCAAACGTGTTTTGATACATTTATTGTAATAAACCATATTGTACTGAGCTGCTGCTGCTATAAAATCATAGAATAACTTACATTGGTAAGGATAGATTCAAATTATACAATAAATTTCAAAATCCAAACACCAAATTAAACTTGCTTGTTAAGGAATGCCTTCACTTGCTCACTCTAGTAGATGATAACATAAAGAGGTGTGGTAAAGCAAAGTCCAGCGGGAGTTAGCCGTGTTTATGTTTTACATTTTCTGATGCAGTGCTGTACAAGGTGGTAGTGTCCTTACATTATTCACAGCTGCAGAGGGAATAAACTAAAACCTTTATATCACATGCGTCTGAAGTTCAACCTGTTTATACAGAGAACCATTAGAAACCAAGAGGCACATATTAGAGTATGTAGCTTGTTTGGAACTTCTGCCAACTGCTGCACTATCAAAGGAAATTAGAGATGAAAAAAATCAAGAGAAATGCAGATTCATTATTTTCATTCTAAATATTTGCTTGCATATCTGTCTGATTTTTACAGAATCTTGCAATTTAGAAATTCAGGTAAGCATGATTCATGAATTGTATGATTTCTGCAGATTAGGCAATCCTGCATGCTTATATCCATGACAATATCTGTTTGCAATTCATATATTTGCTCTGTTACCTGGTTTTCAAACATATTTATTAATTGGTAAAGACAATCAGTAACTAATTCTGCCTTCTCAGTTTTCAAAGAATAAAGTCTACATGTTTACTGTATTTTCTATAAATAAATACAATTAACAAATTTGAATCAATTCTTATAGGGCTCTGCCTTTTAATTGACTAATTTGCAATATGTTTTCAGAGTCAGAGCTGAATCTCACAAGTAGTAAATATAGGGCTGGTTTACTAGGGTGTTGAGGCTCTTCACTCAAAAAATTATGTAAATATCCGGTTCAATTTTCTAATCATGTGAAAAGCATCTGCACATAACTGGGTATTCAGCTCTTTCTGCCTTGCTTCTCCATTCATAGAAGCCATTCTACAGCTTTTGTGAATGAAACAGTATTCATGAACAGAGTATGGGCAAATGATTGAAAGGTCCATCCCCTCTATTCATATTCTGTAGTACAGCTTTTATGAATGGAGGAGGGGGAAAAAAGGATGGGCATAGTCTGGCACTCTTGAACCTGTCGCAGCTCTGTCAGCTCCATTAACCCCCACCTGAGAAGGAGGAGGATTACTAATAAAGGAGGGCAGGGGACACAACGCATCAATTGTGAGCAGGGCCGCCATTAGGGGGGGGGACAGCCAACACTTGTAAGGGGCCCAATCGTCTCAAGGGCCCTGATCGGAGGGGCCCAGGGCTGGGTCGCACCCCCTACAGCAGCATAATGACATTAAACTTTTAGCAGCCAGCCGCTGACCTGCCACAAAGAAGCACTACCTGCATGCTGCAGCCCTGCACACAAGCAGTCGAAGGCGGGACACTAATTCCTCCTGCCCCCCGCAGGTAATCCGCAATCCGTGCTCCAGAACTTGCTCAGCTTCCCGGCTGAGGCGGAGCCTGCTGCTAAGTTAGTAATGTGATTGGGCGGGACTCAAGAAGGGGGTGTGGCCAGCCTCACCAGTGGTGGGACCCAGCCCTCTCAGGTGCATGTTGCAGATATGGTAAGTCACTAAGTCAGTGTCTGTGCAGTGGTGAGCTGCTGTCGATTGGTGTGTGGAGTGGAGTGGACTGTGTTTGATCTCCCCAGATGGCCCTGATAAACTGAGGTGAGGGAGTTACATTGTGAAAATGGATGAGGATGTTTTTGGGTGGAGATGAGAGTTACATTGTGGAGAGCCTCTTCACAATGTAACTCTCATTCCCACCCAGAATCATCGATCCCTCTCCATCATCCTCATCCCTGTTCACAATGTATCCCCATCCCCACCTAGAATCATCCATCCCTCTTCATCATCCTCATCCCCACCCAGAATCATCCTCATCCCTGTCCACAATGTATCCCCATCCCCATCCCCACCTAGAATCATCCATCCCTGTCCATCATCCTCATCCCCACCCAGAATCATCCATCCCTCTCCATCATCCTCATCCCCACCCAGAATCATCATCATGACTCAGTGGGATCACCACTGGGCGGATATGATAGGAGGGCTAGTGGGTGGGTCCTGAGGAATGTTGGTGGTCAGGCCCTGGGGGGGCCCAGGTCTAAAGCTGTGTAAGGGGCCCAAATTTTTTGATGGCTGCCCCGAATGTGAGTAATGTCCCTTGTGCTGATTTATTGGTTTTGTTTTTTGTTTTGTTAAACTTAGGCTTTTTTAGGCTTAAACCTCTATGACAAAATTATGTCCTTAACATGTTTTGTGGTCTCCCCAAACTAGAGCAGACTAAACAGGCAACATACTTCAGGTAAAATAATTACGTGCAATATATATATAAATCCCCTACATGAATGATATATTTTATCAAAATTACATTGGCACACCCCGAACAGGAAAATGTACCTGCTTTCTTCTTGGAAAATTCTACTCTGTACATCAAATTACTTCCAACCTGTATCCATGTTTACTCATTTATCCCTCATCAAATCCCTCATAAAATAAAGTATTTTTTTGGTGGATAATCTCTTTTTTTTTGTTTCATACTCTCAATTCACACCTTTTTCTTTATGGGGTCAGAAACAAAGGAGTCTATCCTCATCAACTAGGAATCTGAAATAGCCCTTTCCAAAACTCTGAGGTGAAAACTAGAATGTAGGTAATTACTTTGTCGGATGATTTCACAAAAATCTCAATTTTCAACGCATCGCCCTCCCTATATACAAGTGTATTAAGAAAAGGAAACTCCAAACTCCAATGTTTTGTCAACCAGATTATTTTACATTTGGTATGAAAGGAGTCAAAAAATGTTAATAGGGTTGAATGTGGCACCACTCACAGAATAAAGATGTCCTTAATATACCTCACACAATACCAGACAATGTCACTAAAACATTGGATCATAATAAATAAATACTTCTTCCATGTATAAATGAGCATACAATATATAGGAGCAAAATTGTGTTAAGTGTATCTCTTATTTGTTCTGAAAAAAAAAAGTTTGAAGGCAATAATGTATTACTGTCAGTCAGACCCTCACAATGTGAACTTGGCATTCAATGTTAAATGTTACCAATGCACAATCTTCTTGTGAAAGCATGTGTTTGTCTAATTTGTTCCAAAAGATGGAACCAGTGCTTGTATATTGAATAGAAGGTCTTTGCATTGTCAAATACAGTCTTAAAACTACATCTAAATATTTAGCAAGATGAACAAAAACAAAGCCCGTACCAGGCTCAGTCAGAGGCCATCAGTATGCATGGAAGAGGGGTCTTGCCAGTTTGTTAAGGTAGCTGATAAAAGTGCCTAGACCTGCTGCACATACTGTAGAAGGAAATATCCCCAATGACCATAGATCCCAATGACCATAGAAGGGAGCCTAAAGTGTGATATTCTTCTTGGCTTTGAATCTTAAGACCTCATGCACATGGGGTGTTAGTAGTGTCTTTGCAGCTCATTTTTCCTAACACAAGCAAAAATCGGCTGTAAAAACGTGATTTTAGTATCTTTTTGTATTGGCGTTAATGTTCATTTAGCTGCTCTAGCTTTTAGCAGCGTTTCTCTGCCTCTATTCAAAATCAATGGTTCCCTATGGAAGCCCATTGATTGAATAGAAGTCGCACCAGAAGTCGGATCATGATGATCCGACTTGTGGTGCAGCTTGTGTGCTGAGGATCAGTCTGGTTCAGTCTGGTATGGTTTTTAAGGGGAACACCGTGTAATTTTTTTGGCGTAGGGGTTCCCCTTAAAATCCATACCACACAGAAGGGTCTGGTATCATCTTGGGGGAACCCCATGCCAGTTTTTTTTCCAAGGTCCATACCAGACACTTATCTGAGCATGCAGCCCGGCAGGTCAGGAAAGGGGGGCGAGCAACTTATATAGACATGGGGCAGGGCCACCTGGTGACATCATCTGGAGGCCCCGCTCCCCTTGTGCTGTCACCGACCGCTGCATGATGGGGTGGTGACATCACAAGGGGGCTGGGCCTCCGTATGATGTCACAGGGTGGCCCCACCCCATGTCTATATAAGTAATAGCACATGGCAGCCCTAGCATTACACCAGGAGAGCGCATTGAGACAACATCGGAGGAAAAACAGAGAGAGAAGACAGCGGAGGGAGGAGACCCGGCAGAGGCAGAAAACAGTGCAGAGAGGAGAAGAACCAGAGAGGGGAGAAGACATCAGCAGAGAGGAGAAGAACTAGAGAGGGGGAGAAGACATCAGTGGAGGGAGAAGAACCGGAGGATGAAGACATCGCCAGAGGGAGAAGAAATTGGAAGAGATGCCGGAGCTGCCCTAATAAATTACTTTAAAAACCTGTGTAAGGCACATGCGCGGAGTCCGCTAAGATGGCGGCGTAAACCCAGAGCTCCGCAAAGCGCCAGCCACTCAGCATTGTAAGCTGCGGCGTGCAGCTCCCAGGAGCCCCATGAATCATGGGAGACAGTAGCGGAGACACCCGTGCTCTGATATATGCCAGGTAGGCAGGCCAAACGAGCTCTGGGACCCCAATTTGAGGCCGCGGACGGTCGGGACATTTTCAAGATGGTGGCCACATCTCAGTCCCGAGACCAGGCTGCATTGGAGCCACCTGCAACAACAAGGCAAGTCCTTCTCCCTGCAACCCTTACATACACTCCTCTTATGCCCGGCTCGACCCCTACTGATGCCACCCCCTCACCGGCATCCACTCTGTCACTAATGGAGAGATCAGTGGGGCTTAATGGAATATCACCACTAGAAGCAACCCCCACCCACACAGACTCCAGTACAGCACAGGCCCAAGAAGTGACCTTTAATGTTGCGGACTTGTTCTCTAAAATATCAGAACTCCTGGACAGAGGTCTGACCCAAACAGCAGACAGGATCACGGGCGAAATCAGGATAGATTTTCAAAATCTGAGCTCTAGAATTGAACACATAGAGCATAAGCTGGATGTGACTATTTCGAGGGCAAATCAAAACACAGATCATTTACACTTCTTGCAGGAGCAGCTGGATACTGCTCAGGCAAGGATTAATGACCTCGACAATCGCTCATGGAGGGACAACTTCCGAATCAGAGGGTTGCCCGAAACAATTACAGATGTTCAATCGGCTGTACAGGAAGGTATTAAAACTCTGATCCCTTCGGTCCCAGCACATAAATTGGAACTGGACAGGGCCCTCAGATCCTTAGGACCCCCCAGAAAAGACAGAGCCCCCAGAGACATTGTGGTGAAACCACACTATTACTCCATTAAAGAGGAAGTGATGAAATGCTCCCGCCAACAGGACCAGCTGAAGTTCCAGGGACAGGTCATCCAAATATTCGCGGACATCTTTCCGTTCACCATACAAAAGCAGAGATCAATGAAACCTCTTCTTGCCGTCCTCACTAATAAAGAAATCAAATATCGTTGGGCAGTCCCTTTTGCCCTGAAATTCTCCTTCAAAGGAAAGCAACATACAATCCACAGCTTCCCAGAGCGTGAACGCCTACTTTTGGATCTCAAGCTCATCACCCAGGAATCAGCGATGGACACATTAGGGATGAGCCGAACACCCCCCTGTTCGGTTCGCACCAGAACAGGTGAACAGGAAAAAAGTTTGTTCGAACACGCGAACACCGTTAAAGTCTATGGGACACGAGCATGAATAATCAAAAGTGCTAATTTTAAAGGCTTATATGCAAGTTATTGTCATAAAAAGTGTTTGGGGACCTGGGTCCTGCCCCAGGGGACATGGATCAATGCAAAAAAAAGTTTTAAAAATGGCTGTTTTTTCAGGAGCAGTGATTTTATTAATGCTTAAAGTCAAACAATAAAAGTGTAATATCCCTTTAAATTTCATAGCTGGGGGGTGTCTATAGTATGCCTGTAAAGGGACGCATGTTTCCAGTGTTTAGAACAGTCTGACAGCAAAATGACATTTCAAAGAAAAAAAGTCATTTAAAACTACTCACGGCTATTGCATTTCCGGTCCGACAATACACATAAAAGTTCATTGATAAAAGCGGCATGGGAATTCCCCACAGGGGAACCCCGAACCAAAATTTAAAAAAAAAATGACGTGGGGGTCCCCCTAAATTCCATACCAGGCCCTTCAGGTCTGGTATGGATATTAAGGGGAACCCCGGCCAAAATTTAAAAAAAAATGACGTGGGGGTCCCCCTAAATTCCATACCAGACCCTTCAGGTTTGGTATGGATTTTAAGGGGAACCCCGCGCCAAAATGAAAAAAAAAAACGGCGTGGGGTCCCCCCAACAATCCATATCAGACCCTTATCCGAGCACGCAACCTGGCAGGCCGCAGGAAAAGTGGGGGGACGAGAGAGCGCCCCCCCTGAACCATACCAGACCACATGTCCTCAACATTGGGAGGATGCTTTGGGGTAGCCCCCCAAAACACCTTGTCCCCATGTTGATGAGGACAAGGGCCTCATCCCCACAACCCTGGCCGGTGGTTGTGGGGGTCTGCGGGTGGGGGGCTTATCGGAATCTGGAAGCCCCCTTTAACAAGGGGACCCCCAGATCCCGGCCCCCCCGTGTGAAATGGTAAGGGGGTACAAAAGTACCCCTACCATTTCACTAAAAAACTGTCAAGAATGTTAAAAATGACAAGAGACAGTTTTTGACAATTCCTTTATTTAAATGCTTCTTCTTTCTTCTATCTTCCTTCATCTTCTTCTTCTTCTTCTTCTTCTGGTTCTTCTGGCTCTTCTGGTTCTTCCTCTGGTGTTCTCGTCCAGCATCTCCTCCGCGGCGTCTTCTATCTTCTTCTCCTCGGGCCGCTCCACATGGCATGGGGGGAGGCTCCTGCTCTTCTCTTCATCTTCTTCTCTTCTTCTCTTCTTCATCTTCTTCTCCGGGTCGCTCCGCACCCATGGTGGCATGGAGGGAGGCTCCCGCTGTGTGACGCGTCTCCTCTTCTGACAGTTCTTAACGCACAGTGACTTGACGGGACTTCCCTGTGATGTCACGGGGAATGCCACAGGGAAGTCCCGTCATGTCCCGTGTGTCAGAGGGGGAGGGGTCACCAAGTGGTATTTAAGAACCGTCAGAAGAGGAGACGCATCACACAGCTGGAGCCTCCCACCATGCCAGCATGGATGCGGAGCGGCCCGGAGAAGAAGATGAAGAAGAGAAGAAGAGAAGAAGATGAAGAAGAGAAGAAAATGAAGAGAAGAGCGGGAGCCTCCCCCCATGCCATTGGTGCGGAGCAGCCCGAGGAGAAGAAGATAGAAGATGCCGCGGAGGAGATGCTGGACGAGAACACCGGAGGAAGAACCAGAAGAGCCAGAAGAACCAGAAGAAGAAGAAGAAGAAGATGAAGGAAGATAGAAGTTCTTGACAGTTTTTTAGTGAAATGGTAGGGTACCCTTACCATTTCACACAGGGGGGGCTGGGATTTGGGGGTCCCCTTGTTAAAGGGGGCTTCCAGATTCCGATAAGCCCCCCGCCCGCAGACCCCCACAACCACTGGCCAGGGTTGTGGGGATGAGGCCCTTGTCCTCATCAACATGGGGACAAGGTGTTTTGGGAGGCTAACCCAAAGCACCCTCCCAATGTTGAGGGCATGTGGCCTGGTATGGTTCAGGAGGGGGGGCGCTCTCTCGTCCCCCCCTCTTTTCCTGCGGCCTGCCAGGTTGCGTGCTCGGATAAGGGTCTGGTATGGATTTTTGGGGGGACCCCACGCCGTTTTTTTTTTTAAATTTTGGCGAGGGGTTCCCCTTAAAATCCATACAGGTCTGGTATGGAATTTAGGGGGACCTCCACATCATTTTTTTTTTTTTATTTTAGCCGGGGTTCCCCTTAATATCCATACCAGACCTGAAGGGCCTGGTATGGAATTTAGGGGGACCCCCACGTCATTTTTTTTTAATTTTGGTTCGGGGTTCCCCTGTGGGGAATTCCCATGCTGTTTTTATCAATGAACTTTTATGTGTATTGTCGGACCGGCAATGCAATAGCCGAGAGTAGTTTTAAATGACTTTTTTTTGCTTTGAAATGTCATTTTGCTGTCAGACTGTTCTAAACATGGGAAACATGCACCCCTTTACAGGCATACTATAGACACCCCCCAGCTATGAAATTTAAAGGGATATTACACTTTTATTGTTTGACTTTAAGCATTATTAAAATCATTACTCCTGAAAAAACGGCCGTTTTTAAAACTTTTTTTTGCATTGATCCATGTCCCCTGGGGAAGGACCCAGGTCCCCAAACACTTTTTATGACAATAACTTGCATATAAGCCTTTAAAATTAGCACTTTTGATTTCTCCCATAGACTTTGAAAGGGTGTTCCGCGGCATTCAAATTTGCCGCGAACACCCCAAATTGTTTGCGAACTTGCGAACAGCCAATGTTCGAGTTGAACATGAGTTCGACTCGAACTCGAAGATCATCCCTAGGACACATCCAACACTCTGCAGGGCTCTGCCAAACTTCCCACTCCACATAGTCCTACCTCTCCAGTATGGGACACAGCCAAACCCAAGAGAGTCAGGGACAACATGCCCCCCTGATGACGGGGATCCAGGCCCACTGGATGGTTCTACTTCTTATTTCTCCTGAGCAGAGTTTGTTGCCAGAGAACTCTTTTTTTCTCTTTTTTTTTGGCTTAGCTTGTCCTTTACATTCGAGACTATGGTTGGTGTGGTTTTAGGGGCATAGACCCAGTTTTAGCCACCAAAACATGTCTGCTTATCTTTTATCCCAGTCCATAACACCCTTTTCTAATATGGTCTCCCCCAGTTAGATTTTTTCAAATAGGCTGTCATTGGGGGATCCTGTTAGCTGTACCCACGTAATTTTCAGTTACATTGTTATTCTAGTGCTGTTCGTGGCCGGGGCTGTTGCCTTGTGCCTCCTCCCACTATTCAGGTAGATCGTTTTTGATCTTGGATGGTGGGAACATAGACCTGTTTATGGGCTATAGAAAGATTTCTACTTTGAATGAGAGGAGGGAGGCACTCCCCCTCCCTCATTCTGGGCCTAGTTCAGGCTTTACAGTTAATGGGATGTTATTGATATGCTTGTCTCTTCTTTCCCCCGCCTGTGCTAACCTCTTTTCTTTTTCAGCTGACCTACTGATGTTTCTCCCCTGCAAGAGGGCCATGAGCTTTCTTCCATATCGGCAAGAGTCCGAATATTTCTCCTCCCATATCTGGAATGGGGTAAGTGACCATAGATTGGATAGCATTCATCTCTCTCTGCTCCATGGCTAATGTTAACACTACACCTCATCCCTTACGCGTAATCTCCCACAATTCCCAGGGACTAAATTCACCAGTAAAAAGACGGAAAGCCCTCCAAGTATACCGATCTCACCTTATCAATGTGGTACTCTTGCAGGAGACTCATTTCCCACGGCGGTACACCCCCTCCTTCCTTCATGCTCATTTCCCCACATTTTATTTAGCCAATGCTGAAGACAAGACGATGGGAGTAGCAATTTTATTCTCCACACAATGCAAATTCTCACCTTGGTCGGAGCTCAGGGATCCGGAGGGAAGATTCCTTCTCATCAAAGGTACTATAGATGACCGGCTTTACTCGTTCATATCTTATTATGCCCCCAATAAGGGACAGACAAGGTTTTTCCGACAAATGTTTGCTACCCTTAGCCCGATGATGGAGGGCATCATAGTCATGGGAGGGGATTCAAATATGGCTTTTGACTCAGGATTAAACAAATCCAAACCCACTAGTACATGACTGATCAGACCTAGCAAAGCTAGCGTCCACATACCGCAACTGATTTTTCAGGCTAATTTGACTAACGTATAGAGAGAATTAAACCCGACCGCTCGAGACTTTACACACTTCTCACATCCACATCAGACTTACTCATGCATTGACCATATTTTGATCTCTAATCGCCACATCCCATTGGCTCTCACATCCAAAATCTTGGAGGTAGCCTGGTCAGACCATTCTATGGTTCTACTAACGTTACGCCGGGACATCCCTGTACAATGCGCCTCCCATTGGACGCTCAACCAAACTATCTTGAATGACCCTGTCAGAATGACAGAAATACAGGAGGCGCTACGGGAATACTTTCACTTCAATGATGTGGGGGGGCTCTCAGCGGAGAACCTTTGGGCAGCACACAAAGTTACCGTTAGAGGTAAGCTAATGCAAATTGCAGCCCAACGGAAGAAAGAAAGGCTGGGAGACATAGAGAAACTAGAGAGAGAGAATTTCAAACTTTGAGCAAACGACACAAGCAGGAACCTTCCACAGTACCTGGGCATGCTCTTGATGGTGCCCGAGTGGCACTAAACTTGGCCCTTACGGCGAAAGCTGACAAGTCCATCAGATGTACTGGGGCCAAATTTTATCAGAAGAGGGACAAAATTGGACCCATGCTTGCATCAAAACTTTCCCCCAGATATTACTCTCATTCCCTACCCAAAATTAGACAAGCTGACGGTACCTTTACCATGAATCCCCAGCGCATAATGACGACCTTCCAAGAATTTTATACAGACTTGTATAAAACAGATCACAACATTAACCTCTCTAAAGTGGAAGACTTCCTTGAGGGATTAAACTTGCCTACATTGCATGCTGATCACAGAGCAGAAATGGAGGCTCCCATTTCTGTGGAGGAGGTTGCGGAGGTTATTAAATCGATAAAGGGGGGAACGGCGCCGGGACCGGATGGGTTCTCCACACCCTATTATAAAACTTTTTCTGAAATATTAACATCTTATCTCGCTAGATTTTTCAATTCAATGATCAAGGGCTCCCCTACAGGTAACCAACTTAACATGGCATTCATACCTGTAATTCCCAAACAAGGTAAAGACGCTAGTCAAATTGGAAACTATAGACCCATTTCCTTGATTAATATGACTTAAAAATCTTAACCAAAGTTTTAGCAAACCGTTTAGCATCGTTTATTGGACTCTATGTCCATAAAGACCAGGTTGGGTTTATTCCCGGTCGTCAGGGACCAGACCAAGTAAGAAGAGCGGTGGACTTCATATCGGTACCACAATTGGGCTGGGCGGGGGGCAACAGACAAGAGGGCATGTTGTTATCGCTGGACCTCCAGAAGGCCTTCGATTCAGTATCTTGGCCATATCTATTTGCAGTATTACGCTGCTGGGGTTTTGGCCCGAATTTGATAGGGATCCTTGCAGCTCTTTATTCGGAGCTTGAGGCTAGAATTAGACTTCAGGGGTTCTATTCTGGCCCAATCAAGATAGCTAGGGGCACACGTCAGGGGTGCCCGTTGTCTCCCCTGATATTCCCCATAATCATAGAATCTCTGGCAATCGCTATTCGTACACACCCGGATATCAGGGGGGTACAGTGTGGCCACACCACACATAAATGTGTCTTATTTGCAGATGACCTCCTACTTTTTGTAACCTCCCCGGCCTCCTCTCTCCCATCAATATGCACTCTGTTGGACAAATTTGCAGAGATCTCGGGCCTTCAGGTTAACATGTCTAAGTCCCAGGCTCTGAATGTATCTCTCTTTAGCTCTCTGGTCTCCCTCCTACAGAACACGTATAAATTTGATTGGAGTGATTCCTCCATAAAATATTTGGGGATTACTATTACGTCGAAGATCGAAAACCTCTATCAGGCAAACTACCCGCCAATGTTCCATAAACTAGCAGCTGATCTCAGCAACTGGGAGTCTCATGAGATAGCTTGGGCAGGCAGAATTAATTTGGTTAAATACTGCTGTATCTGTTTCGTTCCCTGCCTATACCGACTAAATGGGATCATCTTAAAGCCTTTCAGAGTAAAATCACTAAATTCATATGGCACAAGAAAGGTCCTCTCCTTCTGACCCGCAATCTCTTTAATCTTACCTCACAAGGGGGATTGGGACTTCCGAATCTCCTATGGTATTATCAGGCCGCACAGTTAGCACAATTATCTACCATATACCTCAAAACTGAGAAACCAGACTGGATAGCTATAGAGCGATAAGCAGTATCTATGTTTACCCTAGATTACTTATTATGGTGCACCCCCAAAAGTAGGCCCCCCGTCCTTTCTCCAACCCTCTCACATTCACTTTCCTTGTGGGATGTGCTAAGGAAGCTTCCCTCCCTGGTCTCTGGGTCCCAACCACTAGCCCATCTATTTCAAAACCCTCTTTTCCAGCCTGGCATGGACATTAGAGCGTTCAAGTGGTGGCTGGACAGGGGTGTGTACCACATTGGACATTTCTTCTCCTGCACGGGCCCATTACCCCTTAAACATTTTGAAAAGGAACTAGGGATCACTAGCTTGGAAAGGTATAAATTCTACCAGATTTCTAGCTTCATTCACTCCATTTGGAAAAACAAACCTAACCCTCCAGGATTTACAGAATATGAACGCTGGTGTGGTCAAGTCATGGAGCAGAGGGGAGGGATTTCCGTAATCTATGCGTCACTAGCTACTAGGGATGAGCTTCGAGTTTGAGTCGAACTCATGTTCGACTCGAACATTGGCTGTTCGCAAGATCGCCGAACAGCGAACAATTTGGGGTGTTCGCGGCAAATTCGAATGCCGCGGAACACCCTTTAAAAGTCTATGGGAGAAATCAAAAGTGCTAATTTTAAAGGCTAATATGCAAGTTATTGTCATAAAAAGTGTTTGGGGACCTGGGTCCTGCCCCAGGGGACATGGATCAATGCAAAAAAAGTTTTAAAAACGGCCGTTTTTTCAGGAGCAGTGATTTTAATAATGCTTAAAGTCAAACAATAAAAGTGTAATATCCCTTTAAATTTCGTACCTGGGGGGTGTCTATAGTATGCCTGTAAAGGGGCGCATGTTTCCTGTGTTTAGAACAGTCTGACAGCAAAATGACATTTTGAAGGATAAAACTCATTTAAAACTACCCGCGGCTATTGCATTGCCGACAATACACATAGAAGTTCATTGATAAAAACGGCATGGGAATTCCCCAAAGGGGAACCCCGAACCAAAATTAAAAAAAAAAAATGACGTGGGAGTCCCCCTAAATTCCATACCAGGCCCTTCAGGTCTGATATGGATATTAAGGGGAACCCCGGCCAAAATTAAAAAAAAAAAATGACGTGGGGTTCCCCCTAAATTCCATACCAGACCCTTCAGGTCTGGTATGGATTTTAAGGGGAACCTCGTGCCGAAAAAAAAAAAAAAAACGGCGTGGGGTCCCCCCAAAAATCCATACCAGACCCTTATCCGAGCACGCAACCTGGCAGGCCGCAGGAAAAGAGGGGGGGACGAGAGTGCGCCCCCCCCCTCCTGAACCGTACCAGGCCACATGCCCTCAACATTGGGAGGGTGCTTTGGGGTAGCCCCCCAAAACACCTTGTCCCCATGTTGATGAGGACAAGGGCCTCATCCCCACAACCCTGGCCGGTGGTTGTGGGGGTCTGCGGGCGGGGGGCTTATCGGAATCTGGAAGCCCCCTTTAACAAGGGGACCCCCAGATCCCGGCCCCCCCCTGTGTGAAATGGTAAGGGGGTACAAAAGTACCCCTACCATTTCACTAAAAAACTGTCAAAAATGTTAAAAATGACAAGAGACAGTTTTTGACAATTCCTTTATTTAAATACTTCTTCTTTCTTCTATCTTCCTTCATCTTCTGGTTCTTCTGGTTCTTCTGGCTCTTCTGGTTCTTCCTCCGGCGTTCTCGTCCAGCATCTCCTCCGCGGCGTCTTCTATCTTCTTCTCCTCGGGCCGCTCCGCACCCATGGCATGGGGGGAGGCTCCCGCTCTTCTCTTCTTCTTCATCTTCTTCTCTTCTTCTTTTCTTCTCTTCTTCATTTTCTTCTCCGGGCCGCTCCGCACCCATGCTGGCATGGAGGGAGGCTCCCGCTGTGTGACAGCGCTCCTCGTCTGACAGTTCTTAAATAACGGGGGGCGGGGCCACCCGGTGACCCCGCCCCCCTCTGACGCACGGTGACTTGACGGGACTTCCCTGTGACGTCACGGGGAATGCCACAGGGAAGTCCCGTCATGTCCCGTGCGTCAGTGGAGGGCGGGGTCACCGGGTGGCCCCGCCCCCCGTTATTTAAGAAATGTCAGACGAGGAGCGCCGTCACACAGCGGGAGCCTCCCTCCATGCCAGCATGGGTGCGGAGCGGCCCGGAGAAGAAAATGAAGAAGAGAAGAAGAGAAGAAGAGAAGAAGAGAAGAAGAGAAGAAAAGAAGAAGAGAAGAAGATGAAGAGAAGAGCGGGAGCCTCCCCCCCATGCCGTGGGTGCGGAGCGGCCCGAGGAGAAGAAGATAGAAGACGCCGCGGAGGAGATGCTGGACGAGAACGCCGGAGGAAGAACCAGAAGAGCCAGAAGAACCAGAAGATGAAGGAAGATAGAAGAAAGAAGAAGTATTTAAATAAAGGAATTGTCAAAAACTGTCTCTTGTCATTTTTAACATTTTTGACAGTTTTTTAGTGAAATGGTAGGGGTACTTTTGTACCCCCTTACCATTTCACACAGGGGGGGGGCCGGGATCTGGGGGTCCCCTTGTTAAAGGGGGCTTCCAGATTCCGATAAGCCCCCCGCCCGCAGACCCCCACAACCACCGGCCAGGGTTGTGGGGATGAGGCCCTTGTCCTCATCAACATGGGGACAAGGTGTTTTGGGGGGCTACCCCAAAGCACCCTCCCAATGTTGAGGGCATGTGGCCTGGTACGGTTCAGGAGGGGGGGGCCGCACTCTCGTCCCCCCCTCTTTTCCTGCGGCCTGCCAGGTTGCGTGCTCGGATAAGGGTCTGGTATGGAATTTAGGGGGAACCCCACGTCATTTTTTTTTTAAATTTTGGCTGGGGTTCCCCTTAATATCCATACCAGACCTGAAGGGCCTGGTATGGAATTTAGGGGGACTCCCACGTCATTTTTTTTTTCTATTTTGGTTCGGGGTTCGCCTTTGGGGAATTCCCATGCCGTTTTTATCAATGAACTTCTATGTGTATTGTCGGCAATGCAATAGCCGCGGGTAGTTTTAAATGAGTTTTTTTCTTCAAAATGTAATTTTGCTGTCAGACTGTTCTAAACACAGGAAACATGCGCCCCTTTACAGGCATACTATAGACACCCCCCAGGTACGAAATTTAAAGGGATATTACACTTTTATTGTTTGACTTTAAGCATTATTAAAATCACTGCTCCTGAAAAAACGGCCGTTTTTAAAACTTTTTTTTGCATTGATCCATGTCCCCTAGGGCAGGACCCAGGTCCCCAAACACTTTTTATGACAAAACCTTGCACATTAGCCTTTAAAATTAGCACTTTTGATTATTCATGTTCGTGTCCCATAGACTTTAACGGTGTTCGCGTGTTCGAACGAACTTTTTTCCTGTTCGCATGTTCTGGTGCGAACCGAACAGGGGGGTGTTCGGCTCATCCCTACTAGCTACTAATTTAAACAAACTACCCTACATGATTGCGTGGGAAAAGGACCTCCAGACCACTTGGGAATTGGAGGACTAGCACAAATCCTATTCTCATTCGCTCAGAGGCATTTACAATACCTCTCTCTTGGAAGCCAATATCAAACTCTTTACGAGATGGTACCTAGAGCCGACTAGATTGGCCTCTATGTTCCCATCCACATCACCTTTATGCTTCCGGGGATGCCAAGGCATGGGTTCCATGATCCACATTTGGTGGGAATGTCCCAAACTTCCTGGGTTTTGGAACAAAGTTTTCCACCTTATCCGTAAGGTCACGGGTTGCGCTATGCCTCAAAAGCTGGCGTTAGCCTCACTCAATGGAGTGGAAACGCGCGTCCCCAAAATTTCTCGTAAACTGATTCTGTTTATTTTGACAGGAGCTAAAATGACGATAGCCAAAGCATGGAAGTTACCTACAGTATCTCTTGGGGCCATGAAAAGGAAGATCTCCTGGATAATGGCACAAGAAAAACTGGTCAGTTCTATCCTGGATACAACTCCCCAGTTTGAAGCAATCTGGGAGCCCTGGGCTCAATACATAGGAATATCACTAATTCCAGGTGTGGCCAACAAATCAGGATGCTGAATGCTGGGACTGGCATCAGGCAGGAAGGCACCTCTTTTTTTCCCCCTTCTTTCTCCCCTCCCCTTTCTTTTCTCTCTCTCTTTCCTTCTCTCTTCTTCTCCTTGATTTCCTCTCCCTTCTTTAGGGCTCTAACATAAGTTCACATGATGGGCACTGGATTACCGTTTAATGCTTACTATTTCAGTCCATGATCTGTACCCTGGACCAACTAAGTTGAGGTCTTATACTTTACCTGGAGACATGGTTATTCCTCATATAGGCGATCATAGGAAGATGATAACACTCTGTCACATCTCCAGGAGATCTTCATACGGACTCACTGAGACATGGAGAGTAGGGACCTCAGCACCTCACTGGACACAGTATGATCCCTTTAGGGGTGTCCGGTGGGGAGCAGAGCCGCAACACCTATCAATACTGCGATATACTCCATGTATGGCTGAATAGTCTGAAGATTATAACCTTGAAAACTTCTGACTTTGTCTTAGTTATACTGATTACCAATGTGCCTTTCAATGCTACAATGTTACATTATGTGACTTTTGTGTTTCTAATATAGATTGTCTTTTTTTTTTGCTGTGAAACGACGATAAAATTTTTAATGGTAAAACCTGTGTAGTGTTTTCATTCTTGACATTTTTTTTTGGGTGAATGGGTAGGGGTACAATGTACCCCATACTCATTCACATAGGGTGGGGCAGGATCTGGGGGCTTCCAGATTCTAATAAGCCCCCCACCCACAGTCCCCGACAACCATCAGCTAGGGTTGTTGGGAAGAGGCCCTTCAAGGTGGTTCAAGGACAAGGTGCTTTGGGGTGGGGGGCTCAGGCTCCCCCCCTTTCCTGACCTGCCAGGCTGCATGCTCGGATAATGGTCTGGTATGGATCTTGGGGGGACCCCACACCATTTTTTTTTGACATGGGGGTTCCCCTTAAAATCCATACCAGACCAAAGGGTCTGATATTGTCTTGGGGGGAACCCCACGCCAGTTTTTTTCTTCATTTTGGCAAGGAGTTTCCCTTCCAGATCCTCAGCACACAATCATGATCCGACTTCTGGTGCAACTTCTATTCAAATCAATGGGCTCCCATAGAGAACCATTGATTTTGAATAGAGACAGAGAAATGCTGTTAAAAGCTAGCTTGGCTAGACACGCATTAACGCCAATGCAAAAAGCTACTAAAAGCACGTTTTTACAGTCACTTTTTAGCTTGTTTTAACTCCCCGTGTACATGAGGCCTACCTCATTAAGGGAATCTTTTGGCAACTAGGCAGCATCACATCCCAAGCAGAACTAATGTATTGTAACAAGTCTAAAATGGAGCATAATGGACTTTTAAGATACTACCGTTGTAGCTTACAACAATTCAATATATGAAAAATAAAGAACATTATATATGACTAATGCCAGGATTGGCTATTTATTGTAAAATGATTAAAACATTACACTTTTTTCCTGACAATACCTGAACTTGGAATATACAGACATAAAGAGAATACATGAAAACCTTTTATATACAGTATGTTTTACAGTGAATCATTATTTATCCCCCTCAATTTAACATAAATTGACTTCTTGACATAAACTGGGGTACGGTCACGGGAAGCAATACGATAAATCATAACACGCTTTATGTGTCCCCAACACCACTTCCTCAGGTTCTGTGAAACTCTAAAAAAATGTATAAATTATGTTTTCATTATTTTACAATTTTAACATTTTAACTGGATTTTAACAGTATTGTATATGTTTTGCCAATCACTCTTAAAATTCCTCATTTGTAGGATATTGTTTGATATGAAAAATAAAATAATTTTTTTTCCCTGTCAAAAGATTATTTACTACATGCAAGGTGATAACAGAAAAAATAATAAATTACAAAATAAAAATTGAGTTGAAGCTCAAAATTATGGTTTTATAAATACATACTAAATAAGTATGGTGTAACCATAAATTGTTATGTAAGCAGTGGCGGACCATCCATAGGGGGCGCATGGGCGCCGCCCCCCTCCAGGCAGTCACAAAAAAAAAAAAAAATTTTTAAAATTTAAAAAATTTTAAACTGGCCCTTTTAAAAAAAAATACAAAAAAAGGTCCTTAAGTGCACTGTGTTCAGACGCTGGACACACTGCGATGCCGGACACAGTGCACTTATGGGAAGCGCCACGTCTATGCAATCATGAGATTGCAGACGCAGCGCTTCATTTGTGGGGTTTTATCCCGCCTTTCCGAAGTGCCGAGTAGCTTCTGCTCGGTGCTAGTAGAATCTATTACTACGGCCGGGCGGTTTGTTTGACATCCGAGTTTGATGTCACTTCCTGTTTTCTCTCTCCCATTGCGCCTGAGAGAGAGGAAACAGGAAGTATGAGGAGCGGAATTGCCGCTGCCAGTGGAAGGAGACATCGCAGGAGAGGACACCACAGCAAGGTAAGTACACAGGCTGGACTCAGGGACACAGGCTGGCTGCATTTCATAGGACACAGGCTGGACACAGGGGCACAGGTTGGGTGCATTTCATGGGACACAGGCTGTACACAGGGACACAGGCTGGGTGCATTTCATGGGACACAGGCTGGACACAGGGACACAGGCTGGCAGCATTTCATGTGACACAGGCTGGACACAGGGACACAGGCTGGCTAAATTTATTTTTTTTATTTTATTTTTTTTTTTTATTTTAAAAATGTTTATTGAAGTGCAGTACAGTACAGATTAAGGCAAACAAGTCTCTTTGAGACCTAGCTTAAGAAAAATAGTGATATATAACATAAAAGGTGGAACATATATAACCATTAGATATAAAATCAACCTCTGATTCAGCTTAACAGGAGGATATAAGGTTATGCACGTATTACTATCATCCGGCCTGACACCCCAACTGGGGACAAACTGTGTCAAGCTCCGACACAAACTAATTTTCTATGAGTGTGCACTTTCGAGACCGGGACAATTCACACCACTCAGGAATGCCAGAGAAGTCCCAAGTGGTGAGAGCGCCCCTGTGTGAAAGTCCTGATTGTTACAAAAAAGTACATATGAGAAACAGGATAAGGTCATAGAGGTCATAAGGTCATAGAACCATTGACTATTATTATAGAGTATCTGAAAAAGCGAAGTTGAAAGGTACTTGTACTCAGTAAGAGGAGAGCTTAAACGCAAACATGTTCTAACTTAGGCTATAAGAGAAAAGAAGGAGAAATGAGGGGAAAGAGGGTAGAAAGAGAAAGAATGGGAAATAGAGGGTATGGGTGGGTTGCCAGTATTTGAGGAAGGAGCGCTTAACTATTAAGCTCTGACTTCTGGGATTAGGGAAATGCCCACATGCCTAGCCCAGGGTTCCCATGTAGCCTCAAAGGTTTTTGTTGAGTCCGTTAATGAACTTGTCAATTTTTATTGGGACATGATCCAAGAGATCTTTCTTTTGGCGGCTGAAAGAGAGACCGATGGTTGTTTCCAGGCCCTGGCGATAGTGATTTTCGCTCCTGTTAACATGAAACGATACCTTTGTAAGCTCTCGATCTCATTGTATGCCATTCCTCCAGGTCCCAGGATTCGCCCAGATCATCTTCCCACGCTGTCATATATGGAAGTTTGGATGAGGGTTCTGCGAGTGACATAGATCAAGGATATGCCCCCTTTCTGCTCCAGTGCTTGGCCACACCAGCATTCGTACTGTGTAAATTCTGGAGGGGTGGATTTATTTTTCCAAATCGTGTGGAGAAAATGAGAGATCTGGTAGTATCTAAATTTCTCTGAGTCTGGAAGATCTAATTTGTCTACGCACTGTTTCAGAGAGATCGGGCAAGAGACAGAAAAATAATGTCCAATACGATACATCCCTTTGTCCAACCACCATTGGAATGATTCGATGTCTACCCCTGGTTTGAAGTGAGGGTTGTGGAAGATATGAGTGAGCGGACGTAATTCCGAATTTAGAGATGGTAGTATTATTATTATTATTATTATTATTATTATACGAGATTTATATAGCGCCAACAGTTTACGCAGCGCTTTACAATGTATAAGGAGGACAACACAATTACAGTACAGTTCAATACAAAAAGGTACAGGAGGGCCCTGCTCGTAGAGCTCACATTCTAAAGGGAGGGGGTGGTGGTACAAAAGGTAATAGCTGCAAAGAATGATTTGATGGAGTGGCTCAGGGACAGTTATTTGGGTGTGGGATAGGCTTCCCTGAATGATTTTTCAGGGATCTCCTAAAGGTGGACAGGGTAGGGGCTGATCGGACATACTGGGGCAGGGAATTCCAGAGGATGGAAGAGGCTCTGGAGAAGTCCTGAAGGCAAGCATGGGAGGAGGTAACAAGGGAGCTAGAGAGCAGGAGGTCCTGGGAGGAGCGGAGGGGGTGATTTGGATGATATCTGCAGATGAGGTTGGTGATGTAGATGGGGGCGATGTTGTGAATGGCCTTGTATGTTATGGTTAGCATTTTGAATTTTACACGGTGGGGTAGGGGAAGCCAGTGAAGGGATTGGGAGAGAGGAGCAGCAGTCACGGATCGATTAGTGAGGTGTATTAGTCTAGCAGCAGCATTCATAATAGACTGAAGGGGGGATAGCCTGCTTAAGGGTAGGCCATTAAGGAGAGAGTTGCAGTAGTCGAGGCGGGAAATAATCAAGGAGTGAATAAGTTGCTTTGTGGTGTCATTAGTCAGGAAGGGTCGAATTCTGGAGATGTTGCGGAGGATAAGGTGGCAGGATTTAGCCAGTGATTGGATATGGGGGCTGAAGGAGAGGTCAGAGTCAAGGATTACACCCAGGACCATGGCATGTGTGGAGGGACCAATGGTTGTGTTGTTGATATTAATGGTGAAGTCACAGGAGGGGGACCGTGAAGGAGGAAATACAACAAGCTCAGTATCATAGTAGTATATATAGTAGTATGTCGTCCCATAACTTAATGGAGTTCGAAAGTGTGGGAGCCATGATTGGGGGTCTGGATTTGTGGGAGCACCATTTTCTCCTCTGAAATAGACCATTGAGAGTTGGGCCAGTCTAGCCTCTTGATAATATTTGAAGAGCTCGGGTAGACCCAGGCCTCCCCTAGTTTTAGGGCTATAAAGGAGGTTTCTGGCAAACCTGTATCCCTTCTTCCCCCAAATGAATTTTATAATCTTCCCCTGAAAGCTCTTAAGGTGATCTTTTTTAATTGGAATCGGAAGGGCTCTAAAGAGATAGAGAATGCTAGGGAGAAGGGTCATTTTGATAGAGTGTATTTTACCTAACCAGGATATATTGTGCTAATAGAAAAAGGTTACCATCCAGCTAGATCATGTATGTTGCCAACATCCCTAGATTGATAGGTGAAAAAAATACCCCCAAATAAGGTTGTGGGACTTTAACGGCAACAGCGTAATGTAAAAACAATTTTATTCCATAGAAAAATTTATATATGTATACAAAACATTAGAATAGTAAATAAACATAACACAGTGAATACAATAAAAAGCTGAAACACAGCTGTACTGATGTGCATTGGATAAAGATGCTTGTAATGTCTTCCACGAAGGCCTACGCATTTTGGGACTGAAACTGACCGTCCCTTCGTCAAGGGCGACTCGTGGGACAAGCTCTTACTGTATGGTGAAATACAAGATTGGAAAAAATATATATAAATAAATACATTTTCTATCGCATAATATTGTCATAGCATTGCATAGAGAACATGAAGTCTATGAAACCAAAACAAGAGAAACAGCCTACCCAAACATGACAGTGTTGGAGCACCCATTGCCCAAATCACGGTGGCGGATATGTCAAAACCACCCACGGATCCAAAAACCGGAGCCTGGGTGTGTGTGGTTGGCCCCACTCTGCCCAAACTGATCCACCCCCAAAAAAGAGACACCGAATCACGGAGCCCGTCCAAGAGGGTACTGTGTCAGGATGGCACAGACCCAAGTGGATGTCTGAAAGGGATAATAAAAAATATGTTATTCAATTAAAGATTATCTAAGTCAAAAATGTCAGTCCAAGGGTCATCGTCGGCTCAGTAAATAGTATCATACCTGAGTGCTAGAAAGTATACAGTGGTGAATCTAGGGCGAGTAGAAAAAAGGGCCTATATGAAGGGAGTGTGGGGTACCAATTGAATGGTCATTGATTAGCTCGCATGAACATATTGATCTTCACACCAGCAGAGTCTGCAAACAAACAGAGAGAGTGCTGTGTGAGAGAAGGTAAATCAATGTAAAGTAAGTAAAGTGCCTGGACTTATATAAAGCAACAAGGCAAAAGCTTACATACCGGTATGAGGCTCTTTAGTTAGTGGGTGTCAGATCTTGCAGCATCTGTCCAAACAGGTTGCCTCCGTTCAGGGCAATGACAGAGTGACACTGATCACTGCAGCATTTAAAAGACTGAGAGGGGAGGGGTCGGTCATGACACTGATCTGTAAATTAGCATGGATCACGTCAATTAGCATGAAAGAGGGCAAAGAAAAAGGAATCTCCAGGTGAGAGTATTTCGCAGCGACACCGCACTCTCTGCAGCATCCCCACATTCTCACTCCAGCCGGGATTAGCCCAGAACTCCTCACACTCTTCTATGAGAGGAGACAGAGCACAGCCAACTGTATCTTAGCAGCCAGGAGCGTCGTAACAATGTAATAGCCGGCTACATAGTAAGACCACAGGATAGGAGGATCATGTCAAGCACAGATGCATCCATGGTTCTCCATGTTTACTATGTGAACATATTAAACAAAAAAGGGGACCTACTGTATATTCAGAGCTTTTGGAAATAGAGGGCAACATGTAAAAGGTGTCAAACAGGAAGGGGGGGACCCCGAGCCATCACTGCATGGCGCACCCCACAGGCGTAAGCCTGAGAGGTGGGTCATGCAGCGGCGACCCACTGACGCAGAGAGGGCGGCCGAGCCAGGCATCTAGGATATATTGTGGGATGACCAAGTCCGGAGATTTTCTTCTAATTTGCGGTACATAGGGGGGTAATTAGCTTGATAAAGGGATTCTATCCTAGACGTGAGATTTATCCCTAGGTAGCAGATTGAGGACTCGCTCCACTTGAATCTGAAGGCGGGCTTTAGTTGTTCAACCACTGTTGGACGGAATGAAATATTCAATGCTTGGGATTTAAGCATGTTGACCTGGAGGCCTGATAAATCTACAAATTTTTGGAGGAGATTGTTAATGTTGGGCAGGGATGTTATTGGGGAGGTGATAAATAAAAGGATGTCGTCTGCAGAAAGGGCTCACTTGTGTGTATTTTGTCCGCACATAACACCTTTGATATTTGGATCTGACCTAATTGCAATGGCGAGAGTTTCGATTGCTAAGGCAAAAACTAAGGGGGATAAAGGACAGCCTTGTCTAGTTCCCCTGGTAATTTTGATGGGGGTTGAAAAATAACTGTGGAGTTTGACCTTTGCTTCAGGTTCAGAATAGAGGGATTGTAGAATCCCCATGAAGTTTTCGCCGAAACCCCAGTATTTGAGAGCTGTGAACAGTAAAGGCCAAGTGAGTGAATCGAAAGCCTTCTGAAGGTCTAACAATAAGATGAGACCCTCCTGGGGGGGTCCTCCATCCCACCCCGATTGCAGGATTGATACAGTGTCTATTGCCCTTCTTACCTGGTCTGGTCCCTGCCTACCTGGGATAAAACCCACCTGGTCCTTATGAATATAAAGACTAATAAAGAAGTTTAATCTATTGGCGTATATTTTGGTTAGTATTTTTAAATCATTATTAATTAGGGAAATGGGTCTATAGTTTTCTACTAGTTCCAGATTTTTATCAGGTTTGGGAATCACCGAAATGAAAGCTGCGTTTAATTGGGATTCCATGGGTTCACCCTTCCTTTTGGAATTAAAAAATTTGGTTAAGCGAGGGGCCAGGGTCTTAGCGAAGGTCTTATAATAGAGATTGGATAATCCATCTGGTCCGGGGGGCGACCACCTTCAAATTTTTAATGACATCTAGGGTTTCTTCTAATGTAACAGGGGCTTCCATCATCTCTATGTGGGTCTTGTGCAAAGTGGGAATAGGCAGGTTTTCTAGAAAAGAGTCAATTGCGTGAGTGTCTGCTATGTCATTTTTTAGATATAATTTAGAGTAAAAAGTTTGAAACGATTGTAGAATGCGTTGGGGGTTTTGGGTTGTTGTACCGTCTTGTAGTCTAATTTTTGGAAGGGTAAATGATTGAAATGTAGGAGAAAGTTTTGTGGCCAGCATGGTGCTCATTTTATCTTGATTTAGATAGAATCTAGCTCCATTCCAACGTGGGGAACTCTCGGATTTGACTGTGAGTGCAAGGTTCAGCTTAACACGTGCAACATCTAGCTGTGAAGTTCGGACCATAGATGAGTCTTTTTTGTGTTGTTTGCATAAGGTGTGAAAATCTCTTTCTAACTCTATAACGTCCATGGCTCTTTCTTTTTTAATCTGTGAGGCCATTTGGATTAGCTTGCCACGGATCGTAGCTTTATGGGCCGCCCAAAAAGTCTCAGCCGAGATTCCCTCTACATTATTCAGGAGAAAGTATTCTTTCAGAGCCTTATCTAAAACTGAAATCTGAATAGGGTCCTTAATAACATGTTCCTTGATACTCCAGTGGGGAGAAGGAGGTCTAGTAAGATGTCCCTGACGCGTGAGGATTATCATAGAGTGGCCTGAAAGGGTGGTTTCCCTAATGTGGGCTTTAATAACTGCTGGTATATGTATGGAGGAGATAAGAATGTGATCAATTCTTGAGTAGAATTGGTGAGGGATCGAGAAGTGAAAGTAATCCCTAGTAGTCGGGTTAAGTTCTCGCCAGATGTCTGTGAGTCCTTGTTGGTGAATTAATTTTGCTATTTTGGAGCTGATTTTGGTGGACCTGGTAAGTTGTTTTGAGGGAGGTTTTGATTTATCAAGGCTCTGGTCAAACGCTATGTTGGAATCTCCTCTGAAAATCACCATCCCTTCCAGCATTGGGCCTAAGGAGTGGAACATCGATTGGAAAAAAATTCCCTGACCTCTGTTGGGAGTGTAATAAGAGATAAATGTATAGAGTTGATCCTCTATCTGACCCTTTACTAATATAAACCCACCCTCAGGGTCCTTGTGGGTCCGGATAACTTTGAATGGGCATGTCTTAGCAAACAAGATCGCTACTCCCTTAGTCTTGTCTTCAGCATTAGCCAAATAGAATTGGGGGTAGTGCGCGTGTAGAAAAGAAGGGGTGTATCATATTGGAAAATGAGTCTCCTGTAGCATTACCACTGCCGCCTTCTAGGAGCGGTATGACTGAAGGATTTTTCTCCTCTTAATTGGCGAATTGAGGCCTTGAACATTGTGCAAAATAATTCTAAAGGGTGGAGGAGACAAGGTGTTATTGGGCATGATCCTCAGGGGGAAGAAATATCTCGAAATATATGTCACTTACCCCTCCTAGTGGTAGACAGAATGGTCTTGAGCAGAACTTGGAGCCATGCCTGGGACCTGGAGTGACTTGATGAGATGGAGATGACTTCGAACTGGCAACCAGGAAAAAAAAATATTAGAGAGGGAAAGAAGAGATGAGAAAGAGGAAAGTACATTTTGGCCGAACATGGGCCGGCGGTGCGGGGAGGGGAAAATTCCCCTCCCACATCGTCAAACGACAAACAAAAGTAGTCCATCAATTGGACCACTAGTCCATCTAACGAGAATGGGAATACCATTGTCGAAAGATGGGAGGAGGTGCAGGGCTGCTGCCTCAGTCAGAGCCTGCCCTGGAACATATGAAAATAATTAATGAAAATCAACAAATAATAACTTGATAACTATAACGTTCTTATCGACTTAGGGAAAAAGCCAGCAGGACAGTTAGTACCTAGGTCTTTATAAACCAGTGGGGAACCAGTGAGGGAAAGGGAAGGGAAGGAGGAGATTGCAAAGGGAAGGAAGGAGGGGAGAAGGGGTATATGGAGCTGGGAGGGTGGGAAAGGAAGAGATATTAAAAATAGGTGAATCATGGGAAAGATATGCAAATAGACCAACGTCTCCCCTGAAAAGAGGGGGTTGTGTGGGATCGATCCATTTTGAATTGGAACTGTCAAAAGCTGATAGTACAACCCTCACATAAGTAAACAAACACAGATTAGAAAAAAGAGAGGCAGGATTCTGTATGTGTTTTCAGGTAGGAGTCCCTGAGTAGAGATCATCGTAGAGGACCAGGTGGAAATGGAATCATATGAATAGATTTGGGGAAAAATTTAAGCAATAGGCAGTCTGGTTTCTTCGAACAGGCAGAAAAACCTGAGTGAGAAAGTCAAGCAGGGTGGAGCCCCTGAAGGTGAAATAAGAAAAAAAAAAGGGTTTTCGGACATCTTCAAGTTGGCATGTATTCTTTCATCCATCTGCTTTTGGTAGATTTCCATGTTTGAGAGATTGGGCTTGTAGGTGTGGGGCGTTTGGAGAATCCTGCTTGCAAATTTGATGTGTCCATTTGCTGGGTCCTGTGTAATGAATTTTAGGGGAGGATTCACCCTCTGGAAACGTAGAAAATGAGTGGGTTTTACCTTTGTAGGCAAATTTTAGTGTGAAAGGAAAAGCCCACCAATATTTGATTTCCCTCTGCGTAAGTATTTGCAGTAAAGGTTTAAGGGCTCTGCACTTTTGTATGGTCATGGGCAAAATGTCTGCAAAAATCTGTATTTCCTGGAAGAGAATGCAGGATTGTTGGCGTGAGATTCTCATGATCTCTTCTTTCACGCTGTAGAAGTGTGGTTTCACTACTACATCCCTGGGTGACCCGTCTTTCCTGGGGGGGCCCAGGGACTTGTGTGCTCTATCCAACTCCAGCTTGAGGGGGTAATCTCTTTAATGAGGGATTTAATTAGGTCTTGGACTGCTTTAGGGACATCTGTTGCTGATTCGGGGATGCCTCTGACCCTGAAATTGTCCCTTCGCGACCTGTTTTCGAGGTCATCGATCCTATTCAGAGCCACCTCAAGTTGCTCTTGGATGACATGAATGTGGTCAGTGTTCTGATTTGCCTTGGATACTGTTAGATCTAATTTATGCTTGATCGCTTCCATCCTTGAGCCCAGATTTTGAAAGTCAGAGCGGATATCATTAGTAATTTTGATAACAGTATTTGTCAGACCCCTATCTAAAAGTTCAGACAGCTTAAGAAACAGATCTCCAGCATTCAGGGGTAGATCTACATCAGGGCCTCCCAGTGAGATCATGGTATCTTGGTGTGCCGGTGTGTTGCTCAGGGGGAACAAAGTAAAGTTGTCCAACGATTGCTCAATGAGCGATTCTGTGGAGGCTGGTGATGGTGTCACCATGGAGGCTTTGTGGGAACTGGTCTGGGGAGTGAAAGCTAGTGTGGCTGGAGCAATCACTTGCCTTTGATCTGTGTGTCCCCCTGAGTGTGTGTCTCTCTGCTGAGACGCGGCCGCCATCTTGGATTTGGCCCAAGAATGCTCAGCTAAAAACTACGACCCCAGGTCACGGTGAACAGAGCTGCCTGGCATGAATCAGCTCTGGGGGAGATTCTCGAGCAATTCCCACAAACGGCGGGCATCCTGCTGGCCTTATTCCGGGGCTTGGGTGGCTTTCTGGGCTGGGCAGAGCGGAGATCCCGGCTTACGTGGCCATATTGGAAGTCCTGTGCCTGTGCGTCCAGGCTGGCTGCATTTCATGTGACACAGGCTGGCTGCATTTGATGAGACACAGGCTGGACAAAGGGACACAGGCTGGCTGCATTTGATGTGACACAGGCTGGCTGCATTTGGTGTGACACAGGCTGGCTGCATTATTTGATGTGACACAGGCTGGCTGCATTTGATGTGATACACCCAGGCTGGCTACATTTTATGTGACACAGGCTGCATTTGATGTGACACAGGCTGCATGTAAGGAGGGACTCCGCTGAGGGCACCTGATGTAAGGACAGACTCCGCTGGGGACACCTGATGGCATCTGGTGGCAGGCGATGTGGCTAGTGACATGCTCAAGGCTCCCACTGATTCTGCATTATGGTGAGTTGAATGATTTAATTGTATATTACAATGTAATAATAGGAATAATGTGCTTCAATCATCCTGACACCACAACAACCATGGTGCGGGGATGATTGAAGTGCTAACACCAGGTGTTTGGAATATCTTTATCTGCCAATTGTTAAACTTTCTAGAATACACATATTTTTATTGTTGTGTAGGATCTGGGCCTGCTGTCCCTCCCTCTCTCCCTCCATCCCTCGTTCATCTCAGACGCTAACCACACCACCTTAGAGCCACGCCCACTATTTCGCTGAAACCACGCCCATTTTTACCAAGTGGGAGGGGTCATAAAGGAAGGGCAGGGTCTGGCGCCCCCCATCCTAAAACTTCTCCAGCCATCACTGCATGTAAGTAAGTACAGACAAAGAAAAAGAAGGACAATTTTGTTAATAAAACCAATAAATTAAATGAAATTAGTTATAAGGAGTAAAAGGTAATGTTGATAAGAGAGAAGGTGGAGAGGCTAAGATAGGGATGTCCAATCGGCAGGTCCTAAAAACATTGTGAATATAGTCTGGATATATGTAGAGCAACTACCACGGCAAGAGAACATTCTCATCGAAAGTCAAAGGAAGATGATGTTTTATCCATGGATGCCAATTTTTTTTTTTTTTTTTGAGGATTTGATCTTTTTCTATGGCTGCTATTTTAGCCTGAATCATTAAGTTCTGCATTCTATTCTTTGTCTCAACTATAATCAATGAAGGGGATATCCATGCTTTTGCTATTGTTTGTTTAGCAGCAGTAAATAGTTGGACAAAAAGTTTAAATTGACAGTGAGTTAGATACACTGGTTTCAGGTTAAGTAATGCAGTAGTTGGGTCAGGGTACAAATTCAGCTTTAACATTTTGGAAGCCAGTTCAAAGATTTCTTTCCAAAAGACCTTGACTTTAGGACAGGTCCACCATGTGTGGAGTTATGTACCCAATTCTAAACATCCACATTAGGCATGTGCATTCCGTTTCGTTGCGAATCGAAATTCGGCTGAATTTTTCATTATTAGGAAATTCGGATGCATCCGAATTTCCGAATTACAAAAGTAAAGAATTTAAACGAATCCGAAAAAAAACTAACGAATTCGAAGACAAATTCGAATTCGAAAAAAATAGAAAACGTTTTTCTAAAAAAAAAATAAGATAGAATATAAAATAATAAAGCAATAGAATATATATATATATATATATATATATATATATATATATATATATATATATATATATAATTTTTTTTTATTATTCTCTTCTATTGTTTTTTTATGCTTTTCTTTTCTATTATTTTACATTCTATAATAGTCTTTTCAATTCAAATTTAAATTCATTCTATACGAAATTCGAATTTCGGAACATGGCTTCTGAAGTTTAAATTTCATTTAGAATGAATTCGAATTTGAATAGAAAAGATTAGAACAGAAAATAATAGAAAAGAATAGACTAGAAAAACAATAGAACAGAATAGAAGAAAATATAATATATATATTATATTTTCTTCTATTCTGTTCTATTGTTTTTCTAGTCTATTTTTTTCTATTATTTTCTATTCTATTCTAATCTTTTATATTCAAATTAGATTTCGGTCTATATGAAATTCGAATTTTGGAAGATGTTATATATATATATATATATATATATATATATATATATATATATATATATATATATATATATATATATATAATTTTTTTCTGTTCTGTTTGATTGTTTTTCTATGCTATTCTTTTCTATTCTATTCTAAACTTTTCTATTCAAATTTGAATTAATTCTATATGAAATTCGAATTTTGGAAGATGGCTTCTGAAAGTGGAATTTCGTATAGAATGAATTCGAATTTGAATAGAAAAGATTAGAATAGAAAATAATAGACTAGACAAACAATAGAACAGAACAGAATAAAATATAATATATATATTTTATTCTATTCTGTTCTATTGTTTTTCTAGTCTTTTCTCTTCTACTCTATTCTATTCAAATTCGAATTCATTTTATAAGAAATTCAAATTTCGGAAGATGGTTATATATATATATATATATATATATATATATATATATATATATATATATATATATATATATATATATATGTATGTATATATATATATATATATATATATATATATATATATATATATATAATTTTTTTTTTTTTTTTTTTCTATGCTGGTCTATTGTTTTTCTAGTCTTTTCTATTATTTTCTATTTTATTTATTCCAATCTTTTCTATATGAATGCGAAATCATTCTATACGAAATTTGAATTTCTGAAAATGGTTATACAGAAACAGAATTAAATAGAATGAAATCGAATTCTAATAGAAAAGACTAGAACAGAAAAACAAAAGAACAGAATAGAAAAAAATTATATATATATATATATATATATAAACATCTTCCGAAATTGGAATTTGGTACAGAATGAATTCAAATAGAAAAGATTAGAATAGAACAGAAAATAATATAAAAGAATAGCATAGAAAAACAATAGAACAGAATAGAAAAAAATATAAAATATTCTATTCTAATCTTTTCTATTCGAATTCATTCTGTACCAAATTCCAATTTCGGAAGATGGTTTTATTTATTTATATATATATATAATATTTCTTTCTATTCTGTTCTACTGTTCTATTGTTTTTCTATTCTATTCTATTCTTTTCTATTAGAATTTGATTTCATTCTATTTCTATATAACCATTTTCCGAAATTCGAATTTTGTATAGAATGAATTTGAATTAAAATAGAAAAGATCAGAATATAATAGAAAATAATAGAAAAACAATAGAACAGAATAGAAAAAAAATATTTTATATATATATATAGCCATCTTCCGAAATTCGAATTTCATATAAAATGAATTTGAATAGAAAAGATTAAAATAGAGTAGAAAGAATAGACTAGAAAAACAATAGAACAGAATAGAATAAGATATAATATAATATATTATATTTTATTCCGTTCTGTTCTATTGTTTTTCTAGTCTATTCTTTTCTATTATTTTCTATTCAAATTCGAATTCATTCTATACGAAATTCAAATTTCAGAAGCCATTTTCCGAAATTTGAATTTCGTATAGAATTAATTCAAATTCGAATAGAAAAGTTTAGAATAGAGTAAAAAAGAATAGCATAGAAAAACAATGAAACAGAATAGAAAAAAATATATATATATTATATTTTATTATATTATATTTTATTCTCTTCTGTTCTATTGTTTTTCTAGTCTATTCTATTTCTATTATTTTCTATTCTAATCTTTTCTATTCAAATTCAAATTCATTCTTTACAAAATTCTAATTTTAGAAGCCATCTTCCGAAATTCAAATTTCGCATAGAATTAATTCAAATTCGAATAGAAAAGTTTAGAATAGAATAGAAAAGAATAGCATAGAAAAACAATGGAACAGAATAGAAAAAAATATTATATATATATATATATATATAAAACCATCTTCCAAAATTGGAATTTGGTACAGAATGAATTCGAATAGAAAAGATTAGAATACAATATATTATATTTTTTTCTATTCTGTTCTATTGTTTTTCTATGCTATTCTTTTATACTTTCTATTCTATCCTAATCTTTTCTATTGGAATTCGATTTCATTCTATACGAATTTCAAATTTCACAAAATGGTTATATATAGTTTACTTTTTCAAAGTCAGTTAATGTTTTTTTCTAAAGCGGTAGAATTTTTTCGAATTTTATAGTTTTTTTCGAATGTGGTAGAATTTTTTTTGAATTTGACAGTTTTTTTCGAATGTGGTAGAATTTTTTCGAATTTGACAGTTTTGTTCGAATGTGGTAGAATTTTTTCGAATTTGACAGTTTTTTTCGAATGTGGTAGAATTTTTTTGAATTTGACAGTTTTTTTCGAATGTGGTAGAATTTTTTCAAATTTGATAGTTTTTTTCGAATACGGTCGAATTTTTTCGAATGCGGTCAAATTTTTTCGAATTCGAATACGAAACGAAACGAATTCCGAAAACGAATGTAACGAATGCAACAAATTTAACTAAACAAATTTAGTTAAATAACGAATCGAAACTAAACTAAACAAATTTTTTCATCCTGCACATGTCTAATCCACATTCTGGAGGGTACCAGATACCATTGGGTTAGAACTTTGTAATTGGCTTCCAGTACAAGAACATTGGGGGAAGATGATTTTGTTGCCCACCAGATTTTGGACCAGTCCTTTAATGCTGCGTATACACACGCGGACTTTTCGACCAGACTGGTCCGACGAACCGAATCCGGTGGACATTCCGACCGTGTGTGGGCTTCATCGGACCTTCAGCTGACTTTTTCTGTCGAAAGTCTGATGGACTTTAGATTTGGAACATGCTTCAAATCTTTCCGCCGTAACTCCGCTGGACCCAGTTCCTATCGAGAAATCCGCTTGTCTGTATGCTAGTCCGATGGACAAAAAAATGACGCATGCTCAGAAGCAAATATGACACGGAAGTGCTCGGTCTGGTAAAACTAGTGTTTGTATTGTAGCTAGCATATTCCTCACGCTGCAAATTCTGTGAATGCAGCGCATTAATTGACTTCTTTATAATGCTAGAAGAACGAAGTTTTGCTGCTCATACTCACACAGAGTTCTCACAAACTGATTTCTGGATTAGTTCTCCTTGATCTCATGAATGATATTGTATTTTTTAAAAGCCCAGTCTCCATACTAATGTTTACACATTTGTTTTTTGGAGTCATCTTGTATTATTTTTTATTTCATCAAGACCTTTTTTTAGGATTGTTAAAAAATAATTTTATAGTGATCTCCATATATATATATATATATATATATATATATATATATATATATATATATATATATATATATATATATATATATATATATTTTTTTTTTTTTTTTTTTTTGTAAAGTCCCCACTTTTTTTTTTTTTGGTGTAAAGTTACCACAAGAACATTAGATATTTTTTTTTTTTGGAACCTCAAGGAGGTTGTTGTCCCTTGTTAATTTGACATTGTCTTTTAAAAATGTATTTTAATAAAAACACATAGGCAAGTATTTTCTGAAAATAAAATATCCATTTATTCTGGTTAACAAAATAAAGATGAAGTCAACGCTGGAGAAACTTTTGGAATTTGTGAAGCCTTTTGGCCCCAGGGCACACATAAAGTCCGTGGAAAAGAAAATTGGGATCTTGAGGAGTCCATATAATAGGGAGCACAATCTGGTCCAGGAATCCTAGAGATCAAGAGCAGCAGAAGATGACATATATGTCCCTAGGCTGTGGTACTACACCAGCCTGTGTCTTCTGTCAGACCAGACTGAATGCAGGTCATCGCTTTCTTCTCTTTGTTGCAGCCTTCCCTCCACCCTGCCCTGCACCCTTCCCTGCACCCTTCCCTCCACGCTGCCCTGCAGCCTTCCTTGGAGGCTGTGGCTCTGGTGGTTGACTTGTGGCAGGAGGAGGAGGAGGGGCTTGCTCATTTATTTGGATATTGACAGTTAACTCGCCCTTCAGCCCCTTGTGAAGGACATCAGAAAAAAGTTTTTCACACAGGAGGCGTTGGCCCTTCTCCATTTTGAGCAACCTGCTGGCTATATAGGACCCATAGGCCTCTTCAGCTTCGGGGGGCTCTTGAGGAAATTTGTATCTTGCAGCTTCTCTCATGAGGTGCAGTGATGCCTCCTCTGTCACCGTCCCCTTTCTGGGCCTTTTTGTTTGAAGGCGGAGGGGAGGCACCTGCGATTGTGTGAGGCTCCTACTGGGCCCGGCCACCTCCTGGCTGACACTAACCCCTGCCTCCTCCTGGCTGTCACTTTCCACACCTTCCTCCTGGCTGAGCTCATCCTGTGTATTAAAAAGGGACATAGTTTTAGTTTTTGGTTCATCAATCACACACAATTTTCAGCTCATGACTTGCAAATTCAATGTTAATACATAAAAAAAGAATATCATTCTGACACCAGCATTTTTTCAAGCTGGTGACAAACATTTTTGGCCACTACTGTCAATTGATATGTAGACATCATTTTTTGGATAACATCCTTAATAGGTAATCAATTAGAACATCTAGTTAACATCATTAATATTAGAACACTAAATATGTCTAAAAATAATATACCTGGCTCCAGATGGTTGCATCCGGTTCTTCCAGGATGGAAGTCCTAGGTTGGTCCTCATCAGCCTCCGCTGGGGTGGAGGGAAGGGTGGAGGGAAGGGTGCAGGGAAGGGTGGAGGGAAGGGTCGAAAGTGATTCCCTGGCTTCAGTCTGGTCATAAAGAAAATGTGGTTTATCGAAGTACCACGGCCTGGGTACATACACATCATCTGCTGATGCTCCTGATCTCGGGGAAGTCTGGATCTTGTTATGCTCCCTCCTATACATATTTCGCAAGATCCCAATTTTCTTTTCCAAAATCCCCACGGTTGCTTCTGGGATGATGGCAGAACAGATCTCTGAGATAATGATCCCCAGAGCCTGGGGGGAGATGCCTGTCGAGAACTTGAGGTCCTGCAGGCTTCTCTCCATTGCCAAGTACCGCAATGTGGTGACGAGCCTCTGCTCCGGAGTGATGGCGTGCCTCATGCAGGTATCCTGACTGCTGATATAAGGGGTCAGAAAAGCCAACAAATGGTGAAAAACAGGGTCCGTCATCCTGAGAAAGTTCCTGAAATCCTCAGGATTATTCTCACGGATCTCACGGAGCAAAGGCATGTGAGAGAATTGGTCACGCTGGAGCAACCAATTCTTCATCCAAGAACTCCTCCTCGCCCTGTTCATGGACTGGGCTTGGGTTGAAGAATGAACTACAGCACCATTCACATGCAATGCACAAGCTCTACAACGAGTACATACATGCAATATGGCTTCAAAACAGTCGGCTGGTCAGAACGCACTTAACAGAATGCACTGAAGAACAGCAAGGCCTGTGAAGAGCGAGCTGAAAATCAGCAACGAGCGGACAAGAACACACTGATAAAAAGCTGAGTCTATTGTTTTAACAAGTTTGTTGCCCTTCTTAAGGTTTGAGGATAGTTAGCTGAGAAGAGGTCAGATATGGAGGCTGTAAGATTGATTCCTAAATATGGGATTGATTACTCAGCCCAGGTAAAAGGAAGTGCTAATTTAGCAGGATCCATTTCCTTATTAGTGAGAGAAATATTTAAAACCAGGCTTTTCTTGTGATTAATAATGAGACCCGAGAGATCAGCAAACTTGTCAAGAATAGGTAAAAGATTGGGTCCTGAAACGTATGGGGACGAAAGGAATAACAGAATATCATCTGCAAAAAGACAGAGTTTATGTTGGTTTCCTCCTATTTCTATACCAGTAATTGTTGGATTCGATCTAATTAGTTGAGCAAGGGGTTCTATTGATAGGGTAAACAAAAGAGGGGAAAGAGGGCACCCTTGCTGTGTACCTCTTCCTATTTTAAAGGAATCTGATTTGTATCCAGCATATTTTATGTATGCATGTGGATTATCATATAAAGCACCAATCCATCTCATGAAATGCGGCCCGAAACCCCACTTCTGAAGGGAATAAGTTAAGTATGACCAGGAAAGGGAATCAAAGGCTTTCTTGATATTGAGTGAGAGAAAGCAGGATGGGATGCGGCGAGTTTTAGCAATATGGGCTAATAAGACTGCTCGATGGATGTTGTCAATGGCTTGACGTGTAGGTATAAATCCTACTTGGTCATGGTGTATGAGGTTACCGATGATTTTCTTGAGACGATAAGTGAATATTTTTGCTAACATTTTAATATTGAGGTTTAAAAGGGAAATAGGATGATAGTTTGAACAGGAGGATTCATCAGAATGGGGTTTCGGGATGATGCAGATGGTTGCCTTTAAAGATTCCTGTCTGAAGAATTGGCCCTCTAATAGAGTATTGAAGGATTCTGCCAACATAGGGGATAATGTCTCTGAAAAGGTTTGATAATATAAGGCCGAGTATCCATCAGGCCCAGGCCTCTTGTTCTTTTTTAATTATTTAACTGTTTTGGCCACGTCGTCAACTAAGATGGGTTCGTCGAGTTGGTTTTTTTGGTCATTAGAAAACTCGGGTAGATGTATTTGGGAAAAGAGGGTGTCAGCTGTTTTAGAGCAGAAGTTGTTAGTTGCCGTGTATAAGGAGGCTAAGTGAGAGCGAAAATGTCATACAATTTTGACAGGGTTACAAGTGTAGGTACTTGTAGATAATTTGATCCTAATTGGTTTGGTTGGTTTATTAAATTATTTTAGGGCTTTAGCCAATAGGGTGCCTGTTTTATTAGACTTCATATAGAAGGTGTGTTTAGATCTGTTAAGAGAATTTTCTGCTGATCCTGTAAGGAATAAATCATATTCCAGGCGTGCTTTCTCCAATCAGGTTTTATTAGCTTGGGTAGGATTATCTTGAAAAGACACGAAAGAAGAATTGAATTCAGACTCTAGCTTACAGGTAGTGATGAGCCCGATGTTCGAGTCGAATGTAAGTTAGACTCGAACATCGGGTGTTCGACTGTTCGCCGAATAGCAAACAATTTGGGGTGTTCGCTGCAAATTCGAAAGCCACGGAACACCCTTTAAAAGTCTATGGGAGAAATCAAAAGTGCTAATTTTAAAGGCTTATATGCTTAGTATTGTCATAAAAAGTGTTTGGGGACCTGGGTCCATCCCCAGGAGACATGTATCAATGCAAAAAAAGTTTTAAAAACGGCAGTTTTTTTCGGGAGCAGTGATTTTAATAAAGCTTAAAGTGAAACAATAAAAGTGAAATATTCCTTTAAATTTCGTACCTGGGGGGTGTCTATAGTATCCCTGTAAAATCACGCATTTTTCCCGTGTTTAGAACAGTCCCTGCACAAAATGACATTTCTAAAGGAAAAAAGGTCATTTAAAACTACTCACGGCTATAATGAATTGTCGGGTCTCGGCAATACAGATAAAATTCATTGAAAAAAACGGCATGGGTCCCCCCAAAAATCCTTACCAGGTCTGGTATGAATATTAAGGGGAACCCTGCACCAATTTTTTTTTTAAAAATGGTGTAGGGGTCCCCCTCAAAATCCACACCAGACCCTTCAGGTCTGGTGTGGATTTTAAGGGGAACCCTGCGCCAAAATTTAAAAAAAATGGCGCTGGGGTCCCCCCAAAAATCCATACTAGACCCTTATCCGAGCACGCAACCTGGCAGGCCACAGGAAAAGAGAGGGGGACGAGAGAGCTCCCCCCCTCCTGAACTGTACCAGGCCACATGCCCTCAACATTGGGAGGGTGCTTTGGGGTAGCCTCCCAAAGCACCTTGTCCCCATGTTGATTTTATATTTATTACCTATAACCTTTAAAACACACAAGTTCTCTGTAAAACCTCTACATTTTTACATACAATACATTAAAGACTTATCCAAACTGGCAGATCATAGACCCCTAGTATTTTTACTGAAGACAGAATGGAACCTTTCAGTATGCCATTTAATACTGTACTATGGAATATAAATAGCTAAAAGCCAATTATGTGAGTGAATAATTACATGAACTATTGATGCTTTTTTTATACATACAGGTTACAGCAATGCCTTT